>NW_005841911.1:502068-503934 GCF_000455745.1 Alligator sinensis | reverse complement strand
AGGGGGTCAGGCTAGATGATCTGTTCAGGTCCCTCCTGACCCTAGCTACTATGAAACTATGACATACAGATGTACAATTAAGCTTGATGAAACTGGGAAGATACCAAAAACCAGAACCAATGTTGCTCCAAGACTCCATGGATTATCTATTCGGGGTACAAATTTCTGTCCACCTAAACATTATTTCCAGATGAGCAATCATCTGAAGACTTATCTAAATCCTGAAATCTCAAACTATTTTCCTTCCTCAATTATCATATTGCTTTTGCTTTATTTTTCCCCCCTTGCATGCATTTAGGCTAGGGACAGAAATGACACAGAAACCGGTATAAGTGATTAGTTCAAATCAGTAACACAACAGAAGCTAAGTGCACATAAACTGCTTTCAAAATGGATGAAACTGGTTTAAGATAAATTTGGATGGATGTAGTATAAGACAGAATTGATTTAGGTTAAATCACTTTATTAAATTTCTGTCCCAGATTCCCTCCAGATTCAAGTTAACTTACAGTCCCCCACCATCCCATGATGCTTTGCACCTCCCCCACACCCTCAGAGCTGTCTGTTCCTACCAAGGAGATTGGTGTGCTCTGGCACTCCCCCAGCATCTGGCCTCAGCCACTTCAGGCATGTGGCTGCATTTTCATAATCAAAAAAGAATATCTGGTCACTTACTTATCAGTTCAATCTACGCAGCTTAAACTAACCTGCAAAGATTGAATCAATTCAGCCACAGGCTTTTTGACTGCTTGTACTTAGCCTTGGTATTTAGATCAAACTTTTTTTTCCCCAATAGCTTAGAGTGTGACTCATTTAAATGATGTGCAACACCACATTTAACTCTCAGATTAATAAATTCCATTAAATACATTCCAAAACTGTATTTCATGGCTCTCAGAGATAGGTACTCAAATGTTTTTAAAAATACCTCTGGAAACCTAAACAGCTTTACCAAACTGATCCTTAGATATGAAAATCTTTAATATATCTGAAGGCTAGGGAATGATTTGCACTTTCTAATAGGAGAAGCTCAAGTCAAGTCACACATTCATATATTTATAATTCCTAAATCATGCTAGGCTAGATCATTAATGCCTTGCACAATGTTATTCATAGACTTCATAGACTTCATAGACATCAGGGCTGGAAGGGACCTCGGAAGATCATCGAGTCCAGCCCCCTGCCCAAAGGGCAGGAAGTCAGCTGGGGTCATAGGATCCCAGCAAGATAAGCATCCAGTTTGCTCTTGAAGGTGTTCAATGTAGGCGCTTGAACCACCTCCGGTGGCAGGCTGTTCCAGACCTTGGGGGCTCGGACAGTAAAGAAATTCTTCCTTATGTCCAGCCTGAAATGGTCTTGTAGTAGTTTATGACCATTCAACCTAGTCATCATCCCTTGGGGCACTCTGGTGCACAAATGTTCCCCCAGATACTGGTGGTCACCCCTGATAAACTTATAGGTGGCCATCAGATCACCCCTGAGCCTGCGCTTTTCCAGGCTGAAGAGCCCCATGGCTCTCAGCCTGTCATCATAGGGTCTGCTTCCCTGACCTCTGATCATGCGCGTGGCTCTTCTCTGGACTCTCTCAAGCTTCTCCACATCCTTTTTGAATTGTGGAGCCCAAAACTGGATGCAGTACTCCAGCTGTGGCCTCACCAAGGCCGAGTACAAGGGGAGAATGACGTGCCGGGATTTGCTTGAGAAGCATCTATGGATGCAAGCCAGGGTTTTGATCACTTTACTAGCTGCAGCATCGCACTGCAGGCTCATGTTCATCTTGTGGTCAATGATGACCCCCAAGTCTCTTTCTTCCATAGTGCTAGCCAACATAGCACTGCCGAGTCTATAAGGATGCTGCGGGTTTTT
>NW_005841911.1:498649-500990 GCF_000455745.1 Alligator sinensis | reverse complement strand
ACCTAGCAGGTCATTTCCTAGGCTGTAGGTGTGCTGGACATTTTTCCTCCCTAGGTGCAGCACTTTGCATTTCTCCTTGTTGAACTGCATTCTGTTGTTTTCTGCCCACTTGTCCAACCTGTCCAGGTCTGCTTGCAGCTGTTCCCTGCCCTCCGGCGTGTCCACTTCTCCCCATAGCTTTGTGTCATCTGCAAACTTGGACAGAGTACATTTCACTCCCTCGTCCAAGTCGCTGATGAAGACATTAAAGAGTATCGGTCCAAGGACCGAGCCCTGCGGGACCCCACTGCCCACACCCCTCCAGGTCATAACCGACCCATCCACCATGACTCTCTGGGTGCGACCCTCTAGCCAATTCACAACCCACCGGACTGTGTAGCCATCCAAGTCACGGCCTCTTAACTTGTGCACCAGTATGGGGTGGGATTCCGTATCGAAGGCCTTCCTGAAGTCTAAGTATATGACATTCACCCCTCCTCCTGTGTCCAGGCGTTTCATAACCTGGTCATAAAAAGAGACTGGATTGGTCAGGCATGATCTGCCTGCCACGAACCCGTGCTGGTTTCCCCTCACCATAATTTGTCCTGCCGGGCTCTAGTAAATGTGAGCCTTGATAATTTTTTCAAAGACTTTGCCAAGGATGGAGGAGAGACTGACTGGCCTATAGTTCCCGGGGTCCTCCTTCCTCCCCTTCTTGAAAATGGGGACCACATTGGCCAGTTTCACCAAGAGGTGATTATGGGATACCAGATCGAAGGCTTTTTTGAACTCAAGATATATGACATCAATCTCTGCTCCCATTAATTAATGGAGCCCAAGTCCCCTCCTTTCTCCTTGGACAAGCTACCTAAACTATACATTTCAATAAAGGAAAATAAGAAGAATTCTCAGAGTGGTTACTTTCCCAACCCACTTTGATTCATAGTAGGGGGTGGAAATAGATGGTATCCTGTGGTTCCTCAACCAGCATGGCCCCATTACTGTTGCAAGGTGTTATATGCTATGCCAAGGTAGCCTGGATGAGCTTACTTTCTTACCATAACAGGAATGAGATTTGCTTGTGAGTCACAATCTGTTCTTCAACGTATCTCTGTGGCAGCCTCCCTTGCTAAGGGCAGACTATCAAACAACAGTCTAGCCTGCTGGGTTTATAATAATTTAAATGCTGCTTCCCCCCAACCCCTCTCAAAATGGGGTTGCATACCACTACAAACAATAATAATGTGTAATGACCAAGCTTATAATCATGCAGAGAAACTTGAGACTGGATTTGAACGTTTCTCAGAAATGGACATCAGCTTCCTGTAATTTGAATTGATAGTGTCCTTTAAAAATGTTAATAAGGCCTATTATATGCACTAATTAGAATACCATATTTATCAAATCAATTTAAAGGCAATTGCTCAGTGTTTCCTGTCAGTTTGTCAGTTTCCTGAGAAGTGCACTGATAAATACTGACACAGTACTTTACGAACACTGGAGAATGCTAATTGGCAAGGAGATGGGATCCTACTTCTACATGTGCAACACTGTATGCACTAGACGTCTGGAGTACAGATATGCTACACCACTTTGGTTTTCTCTTAGCCCAAATCAAATGCTGAAACAGACTGTGAAGATCTGATTCACTTTGAATCATAGCTTGCTATGCAAGTATCAAATGGCCATTAGAATGATTTGCATAATAAATTAGGCTGAATGAGGGGTTCATTAATATGGCCCCGATTAAGGAAATGTGGTTTTCTCCTATAGTATGACTATATATTTTAAAATGCTTTCTCACCTTGTTTTACCACAAATAATAAGCACGCACATGTGCACACACCAATTACTTTTTTCCAAAAACAGTCAGTACTAGCCTCTCTCTACTCATACTGTAGCACTTAAATTAATAATGAAAACTCATCATTTAAACATTAGCATCCTACAATAACAAAAATAAATATATATGGCAAATATATTCCTTTATTTCACTTTTTTATTGATAGCAAATTTAGATATATTTTCAGTGATAGATTAAAAAGATGAACAAACATATGTATGCACTATCAATGTTCTTTTAAATCTTTGACCAAAAGGTAAGACAGAACTGTAAATCCCAAGAGAAATGGAGCCATCCTACTGCAGTTAGAGAAAATGGATATTCAGGGGTTTACTCCCCAAACCAACATAGGAAAGTAGGGTATATTCCTACCTATTAAAATATCTAAACCTTTCCTGTTGTCCTCCCAGAATCTAGCACTAGGTAATAATAAGGCATTTATTCATAGATTCATAAATGTTAGGGTCGGAAGGGACCTCAATAGATCATCGAGTCTGACCCCCTGCATAGGCAGGAAAG
>NW_005841911.1:462292-496143 GCF_000455745.1 Alligator sinensis | reverse complement strand
TGCCCAGGCGTTTTGTAACCTGGTCATAAAAAGAGACTAGATTAGTCAGGCATGATCTACCTGCTATGAACCCGTGCTGGTTTCCCCTCAGCATAATTTTTCCTGCTGGGCTCTTGCAAATGTGAGCCTTGATAATTTTTTGAAAGACTTTGCCAAGGATGGAGGTGAGACTGACTGGCCTATCGTTACCTGGGTCCTCCTTCCTTCCCTTCTTGAAAATGGGGACCACATTGACCCTTTTCCAGTCCTCTATCTGAGTGAAAAAAGAATTTGAAAATCTAATTAGCCACCAACTCTGATATTTTATGCTATTTATCAACTACTGAATTCCTAGATAAGGAACAGGAGAAACTGGCAAATTACTGTACTGATAAATATGTCTGATAGCTGGTAGTTAATAAAATTAAATCTATTATACAAGTTCCCTATCTTTGTCAGGAGGTATCCTCCACACTGTATAAATATGTATGGTTTTACAGTGCACAAAGAACTGGAAGCATATTTTAACTATGTTTTCTAACCATCCCTATTGTATCTGAAGACGCAGTTTGGTTTAATGTAGCAATCCTCAATCAGGGTGCCATGAAAACCTGGTCATGAAATGCTAGCACTGTTAGGTGTGCAAACGTGATTTGCAAGATAAACCCATAGATTGCAAATAGGAATTTATTGTGTTAAAAACATTCTGACCTGTTGTGGTCTTTTTTGAATTTTTTACAACAGAAATACTTGCTCTGTTGTTGTTTTCTTTTGTTTTTAATAAAAACTTAAGCAAAAACTAAGGTGACATTTTCTGCGGAGTGACTTGAGACTACTGAGGGGTTCTTTGAATCTAAAAAAGTTGAGAACTACTGGCTTCGGGGCACAGTTAAGATGGTATCTCTCCACAGGATTATGTCTATCAGTGCAAGCTGTTTCAAAGGACTTCTAACTGGATTTTGTATTTTAGGACCCCCAATCTTAAGACATCCTTTTCCAGAATGTTTCATGCTGCCATTATGGGTACATAATAGAAACAAATAACCTGGCAGTCCATATGGATTTAACAATGAAGGTACGTGAGAAATCATCTGCTTGATTTAGTGTTTTAAAGGTCCAAAAGAAAGCAATAAGTCAGAAAAGGTTGATTCAGATTTCAGATGAAGCTGTGTGTACAGTGCTGAATGCCTGAACTAAAAGACAGCAACAAGGATGCCATGTTACAGGCAGGAGTTAAAATACTTTCCTGCTGCTGAAAAGAACAAAAGCGTTAGTAGATGGCAACATGTGAATGTGGAAAGGGATGACAAAGAAGGCATTGCTAGATGTAGCACATTAGGATATTTGTTGTTTGTTTGATTGGGGGAGTGTTCAGTTTTCAAAATGGTTTGCTTTTTATGATAACACAAAAATATTAGCCTCTTAGGAAAGTAGAATGGAACAACCAGATTCATAATGACTTGAATAATTCAGTTTATGGGAGGGCAGGGGCAATCCTGTGCTGGCAAAACTAAGGTAATGAAGCTGGGAACCAAAAATAAACATAGGGATCGTTGTCAGATACAGAGACCAGAAGGGAGGTCTTCTGGTGATTGTAAATAATAAAGCCATCTGTGCAATAGTAGGAAGCACTACATTGGGCAAACATGAGAGGAGAACATAAATCATGGAAGTTATTCTGGCAATATATAAGATGCTGTTGAAGGCTCATCTGGAAAATTATGTGCGGTTTTGATTACCATTTAAAGACATTGCACAGATCAAGCAGGTGCAGATCAGAGCAATCAATTCACTCAGGATTGGGGGGAATTTGAGTTATGAGGACAGACTAGCCAGACTTGGCCTCTAAACCTTAAACCAATGGAATCTAAGAAAGCATTTTGCTAATATATATGAAATCCTGGTGCCAATAAGATGTTCATGAGAGCAACTAATTAAAACCAGATACGCCAAGGGGTCAAGGATGGATGCTGTAGGTACCAGCCCTTACACAAATTAAAAAGTAAGCCTTTAAGGTTGATTATAATATGACACACACTTCCAAAGGCAACAGTATAATCAAGCAGTATAAATCACTTGAGGTAGCTGGCACAATTAGTGAGGAAATTAGACAACAGAGCTATGAGCTAGTCAATTAAGACAGGAAGAAAGAATGAGGAACTTCCCTCAAGTCTCTCAAGTTTTCATGTGATGCCAATTGTTATTGCCAGTCTCTAGTGTGGTGCTACTTTTAATATGTGCCCTGATATCCTAGACTTACTCCTACATGGAGAGACTGTTCTCTTATTTTACTTAGATTCTTTGAACCAGGGATCTTGGTTTTCTCTGATTAAAAAAAAAAAATCCCCAATTTTTGGATTAAAAACGTAACCCCAAATCCACATTTTTTTTTGTGATTCAAATGAAACACCACTAATAGATAGATAGATATTTTCTGATCGAAAAATCAACATTTTCTAATGGAAAAATCTTTTTTCTGACCAACCCTACTTGGTCTACATATACAAATATAAATATATTGGTGTTTCATTTGAATCACAGAAAAATGTGGATTTGGGGTTTTTAATAAAAAAATTGAGGATTTTTTTTTATCAGAGAAAACCAGGATCCCTGCTTATACCATATTTTGAATAGTTGCCAACTCAGCTTTTTGACACTCAAACCATACTGTACAGTTCAGGAAACCGAGCATGTGTAAAGAAACAGAGCATGGAAGGAGGAGGGATGCACAATTTCAAACCAAAGCAGCCATCTGAGGACTGACCTACATTCTTTGCATTATTTTCAGCGTAAATTGAATGAGCAAGATGTTCAGGATCAGACATTTTTCTATTGAAGAAAAAAGGCTACTTGACTTTTAGAGCACTAGCTGTTACACAGAACTGTCTGTTGAGAAGGGGGGGCATTTTGTCTTTGTTTTGTTCATAGGAGTCTGCTGACTCCACAGTTTTGGTCAGCACAAGATATGCTCTGGCCCTTTTGACCTACCTTCAAAAATCCATGTGCACATACTAACACTGCAAACATTAGTAGCAGTCTTGCAGGTATGTTACTTTTCAGGATTTCTGAGAGGTTTAAGGTTGAGTCATCAGTTTCCTTAATTTATGGCTGCATTCTATTTTGAGCCGAGGTTGTGGCCTTGAAAAATCCAGAGACCTTGGAATCTATTATCTCTGGTAAGAATACTTAATCAATTTTATCCATCACATTTGAAATTTGGTTTTCAGCTGCATGTTTAGTGATGGCTTCTCAGTGTGAATAATACATGCAAAATAAAAAGTAGAATACTTAACTATACCCCCCCCCCAACACACAAAATAAATTAAGTGATATAGGCAAGTAAATTTCCCCAGCTTTATTTTTATTCACATTCAACTAAATTGACAGCAATGACTTTTGCAAACATAATGAGTAGCTGGGAGTATTTTGGAGGAACTAAAATTTATGCAAAAACAATCTTTTTTCCTTTATTTCTACCATTTTTGTTGTAGAAGTTATAAATTAGAGAGGCTCCTTAGGCTGAAGGACTTGTGAATTGGCAGGTGTTCCTGATGGAGCAGGTAGGTAGCAAGTCAAAGACAGACAAAGGAGCTGCAGAGGTTGCCTACTGCTACTCCATTAAAGTTCACCATTTAGTTCTCATTCACTGTATACCTGTGTGTAGGCATCCAGGCATCCAGTGATCACTACAGTTGGAATATCTATTTATAATACCTTAATTATTACAAGCCTGCCTTCATTTACTACCCAGACTCATAGGTATTAAATGAAGTGTTCACAACATAATTACATTCTGAAAAACAAGAAAGAAAAATGTAGTTGTTTTTTATATACAATATAAAAATATTAATGAAACTTGTTACCAACTTACAACATTTTTGGAAGGATTTTCAAGAACCTTCAGAATTGCCCAAACTCAACTACTTTTAGGGTCAATGGGAGCTTAAGGAGATAAATTGGACTGATGTTGAATTTTTTTTTAAATGTTCCCCTTTTACTATACATAATATTTATCATGAGTTCTTGAGGCAAATAAAACAAAAGACATCATTCCTATCTTCCCATTTCCCAAAGATTTATTTATGCAATTAGTCCAATTGATGTCAAGGGGACTACTCATGTACACAATGTTAAATGTGTGTATTTGTAGGATCTGGGCCTAGCAGATCTAATGGCAGTAGCATAACTAAAAGTTACGATGATGATGATGAGCAGGGCACCATCCCTAGGTGCCAACTTGTGGGGAAGGGGTTTGCTAAACTAGCAGCAGTGGTGACCCAGAGTTGGTCAGAAAAAGATTTTTCCATCAGAAAATGTTGATGCAAAGAATATACATTCTGAGATCTAGAGAGGTTGGTTTCTAGGAGGAAAAGAAGCCAACAGGAGCCTTAGAGGATGTGGGACACCAAGGTTCAAGTCCTTGCTCTCTATTGAACTTGACTTTCTGATGCAGAGATAGTTTAGATCCTTCAGCACCACATAGGCCTTAACATGGGCCAGTTTACCAGACATACAAGGTACCTATAATGACCAATCAACTGGTCTTTCTACAAGCCAATTTGGAACCAAAATGGAAGGTCATTTTGGGAGCAGACTAGTTGTTGTCAACAATAGCTCACGATTCAAGGATGATCTCTACCATGGCTCACTGACGGGTCTTGAGGTGATTTAAGAGTCCAATCCTTGAGCCATAGACTTATATGCAAAAGTTGTACATCTTTCCACAGGGGAGAGTAAGCCTTCCTCCATTCTCTCTTCTCTGCTTCGAGGGCAAGGAGCTTTACCTCAAAATGGGCTGCCACTTGGTTGAAGTTGTGGCACCACTGGAACTAGTAGACAGCCAGTTCCTCCCAGCTCTTGATAGTCAGCATCCATATTCTGAGGTATGCCTTCAGTGTGTCCTTATAGCATTTTCACTGGCCACAGAGAGATCTCAGGCTTTTCCTAAGTTGGGAGTAGAGCCCTTGTTATAGGAGTCAAGAATTAGGCATCTGAATACAATGTCTGATCCAGGGAAGTTGGTGATTGAGGATCACCAACTCAATGGTGGTAATATTGGCTTTCTAGAGGCATTGTTAGAGATATGTCTTCAGGCCCTTGCGATGACAATGGTAGGTCACCAATGTTTCACATCCATATAGGAGAGTGGGGATGATGACTGCATCATAGACCTGGATCTTGGTGTCTTTCTGGAGATCATAATGAATAAAGATATACCACACAATTTTTCAGAGGAGTCACATGTGCAGCAAACTGTGTGTTGGATCTCCTCGTCAATATTCACTCAGGGAGATGACTACAGAGGTAGGGGAAGTACTCAACTACCTCCAAAGTCCTTCCTTGAATGGTGATTGGGGGGGAAGGGGTCACAATAATGACCTGGGGCAGGCTAATAGAGCACTTTAGTCTTCTCCTTATTGAGAGAGAGAGCCAAAGTTCAGTAGGCTCCTCAGCATGATCTGGGGTTTTCCTCAGTGTGGACAAGAATGGACCAGTTGTTGACATATTGAAGGTCTAGGGTGTTTGTTTTGAGTACTTTGGTCTTTGACCAAAACATCCCAGATTGAAGAGCCCTCCATCCATTTGGTATTCTATGTGAATTCCAGAAGGAAGGTGGTCCTTTATAAAAACCAGGATGACTGTCAAAAAAATGGAGAACAGAGTTGGGTGATGATACATCCTTGCTTGACCCCAGTTTGCATGACAAATGGATCTGTTTCCAATCTGCTACAAAGGATGGTCACAGTCATCTGGTCATGAAGAATCCTTAGGATCTTCAAGTACTTTTCAGGACATCCAAATCTGGTCAGTACTTCCCACAAGGCTTCTAGTGATAGGCTAGACTAGATTACTTTTCTATTTACAACTTCTCCTTACAATGAATTTTATGTAGATATTATGAAATAAATACTGCCACATAATGTATTTCAGCTATCAAAAAACATGTGAATTCTTAATATTTTAGCAAACCTTCAGCTTTATATTAGTCCAGCTTTTTTTTGACTGGGTTTGTGGTTTTGTACAATTAGTATATTCTGTAGGAATCCAAATTATGTTTTTTTCTGCTTTATCTGCACTAGAGCTCATTGCACCTATTCATTTAATCTATGTCTATAGAATGGAAGTATGTCATCCACAAAGTTTCTATTTTGTCATTTCTTTCATTTATGTAATATTTAAAAGTCTGTCAAGTTATCATAAGAGACACAGTCTGACTCATAATGGAAATGGGAGTTTTCAGAAATGTTTGGAAGGTTTATATCCTGTAGAAGATTATGAAAATGTTGAAGTGGTCTAGCCAAACATGTAAAATAGTTATTATGACAATTTAGACCCCATTATTAATCTCTTTGTGTGTTAACTGCTTCTCAGAAGTATATCAATATTAATAATTGATATGAATATTTCCTTAAAAATGGAAATACTAGAAATTTCAGCCTAGGTTGAGATGTTTTAGCAAGATATATATAAAAGAACATTTCCAGAATGTTCTTTTATATATACAGCCAGGTTGTTGGCTGTAGCTGTGTTGGTTTAAGGACATAGGCAGACAAGGTTCTTTGGGTAGGTGTGATATCTTTTATTAGACTGTGACAGGGCACTGTGGGTCCCTGCCACTTTAAGAACTGAGCCAAGCAGCCAGCAGGTGCTTGATTGCGGCGGCCATTTTAGATCTTTGGCCGCCTACATAACCAGTTTGTTTTGCTGCTGGCAGGCTGAGGCAGTAACATTGGCTGGCTGCAAGGCTTTATGTATCATCCTGGAGGTAAGGGCAGGAGCTGTAGGGGATGGCTAGGAGGCTCCTGGTCCTGGGCATGACCTAAAACTGTACTCTGCCAGGAGTGGGTGGCCTGGTGGGGCTCTCAGTGGTGCAGGAGCCCCCAGGAAATGCCAGGCCAGTTACCACCCTGGTGAAAGGTGGGTTGGGGCTCCTTAATAACCCTAGCTCCCACAACCAGGTGGGTTACCCCATAGAAGGGTCAAGAAGGCGGACCCAAGAGAGAGAGAGAGAGAGAGGGCTATAGACTCAAAGCCTGACTTGTAATCCCTTGACTGGTCAATGCTGGGGCCAGGACCAGAAGCGTCAGAAGGCCAGGGGCCCACCGCTAGGGATGCCCAGAGCTGACGGCCTAGGGTTCCAACTGGCCTGGAGGTGAGGCCAGGGCCAGTGTAGCCAAAGGGCCCAGGGGATCCACACCCATAAGGGGAAACAGCTCAGGGAGCTAGGTAGCTTAGAATGAAGGAGAAGTAAGCCGCCTGAATGGAGGGATCTTAGAGGGGTCCTGACTGAAGGATTCTGGAGCCCAGAGTGGGGCCGGTGACATTAAGACCTGTGGATGCCATCTGTGAAGCTTGGGCTGCAATGTAGGGGAGGAACAGAAATGTAGATAGTGCCCCCTAGCATCAGGGCAAGAAATGGGCAGACTTTTGCCTAATTAACATCTTAATTAAATAACAACAAGGAATGGCAGGAAAGGCGGCAGGTGGTTAGCCCAGAACAGGTGGGCAAGGCTGTTGGTAGACAGGCCCTGAGAAGGCCCCCTGTTACATAGACCAACTAAATAGTTGGAAAAAAATTGTTCTTTGCAGGCTTTTGGGCACAATGAATCTCCCTATGTCTGAAGAAGGGTGTTTTGTGCCAATGGCTTAAAAAAAACTTATTTTTTCCAAGTATTCAGTTGGTCTAATAAAAGATATCCCATCTACCCAAAGAACCTTGTATGTCTATTTCCAGAATGGAGTTCAGGTGCTTTCAGAGAAGTATTTGAACTTCAGGATACTTCTTTGAAATGTGTATGTCAGTAGCTAGAGCACTCCTATGTCATATACTTTAGTTTGTGAAAACAATTAAGGTCTGTGGTAAATAGTAAATTAATCTTGCTGCTGATTTTAAACATCTAAAAACATCTTTAAAAGAAAGAAAGAAAGAAATGTACTTGCACTAGTGTAGTTACACACACACAAAGCATGTGCAGAATGCTTCCTGTGGAACTGATATAAATGTTGACAAAATGTCAGGGCAATGGAAATTTGGATTTTAGGGCTCAGTGCAGGCATTCAACAAGCTTGAGACGGAAGTGCTCCAACTTTATAGTGGAACATGAAGCACATACATTAACCCTTGGGTGGGGAGTGGCTCAAAGCCTGCCTGCACAGCCTGAGCCAAACTGGTAGGGGGTGCTCTCACATGCCTCCCAGCATCCCTATAGGCTCCCCTGCTCAAGATTCCCAAGTGGAGCCAAATAGCTGAGCCACTGCTGGTTGGCTGGTGAGAACATCATGGCTGCACAACTGGATTTGATGACTGTATTTCCTCCCCTCCTGCCAATGCTGGTGGCCTCCGCTCTGCACAGCAGTTGATAGCAGCCATGGGGATTCAAATTAACAAACACAAAACCTTGGGACAGCAAGGTGAATATCACATGTAAACCTGCAGCACTTCAGTTTTATTAAATATTGATGCTGCCAATTTTTTTGTGTGCATAATAAAGAAAAATTGTGGAATGTTGCCTGCTCTAGAACTTGTACCCAAGGCCAGGGAGGTGCTTATCCTTACAGAGACTGTGTCATTCCCCCACAGTGGGACCTGGGCCCAGAGTGGTGTGGCCCGTTAGGCTGATGTGCCTCAGGCAGCCTGGTTCTCCTCTCTTTCCCCAGTGCTGCTCCCCAGAGCAGATCCCACTGGACATCTTCCTGGCTCCTTGGATCATGAGCCAGTGGGGTTCCCACACACCTGATCTCCTGTTCTGGGGCTCCCCTGCACTCCAGCATCTAATCCATGTACCATGTGAAGTGTTACCCCATGGTCGCCAGCCAAAGTCCCTCCTGTGGTGCTCAGGCATGTTTCCCCAGGATGGAGTCCCTAGAGTTGGGTTCTCCAAGCTGGGGGGTGGGCAGCAACCTGCTCCACCACTCCTGCCTAAGGCAGCAATGGTCTCCACATGGGAGGCAGTGCTGACACCACTCAGATGTCTCATAGCTGGATCCCAAGTGGTCTTTGACCCTGTGCATAAACTCCTCATCCTCTAACTGTGACTCTAAACTCTGCAGCAGCAAGGTTGGCCTCCCTCAGACAGTGGGTGGCCACCTATAGACCTTGTTCATGGACCTTCAAAGCACATTTCTGGACCTGGATGGCTCAGTCAAGTGCCACAGCATAGTCAGGTGCAAGCAGTTACCAACCTGTCCATTCCACTGCCCAACACTGAGGGCTCTATTTGGTCCTCATTTCTCTGATGCCTTTTATTCACATGTTTTTTGCTGACCATCCTAGATACAGCATCACAGGCTCCAAGATTGGGCTCCCATGCAGAACTGTGGAGTTTGCAGATAAGGGAGACATTGAGCGACATATGGCGAGTCCTCTGCCTGAACCTTTTCTTTCTACCCGGGTTCAGAAGCTATGGAGCTGCTCACAACCTGGAACTGACCACTCTATGAAATGCCTACATTCCATCTCCCAGCTGGGAAAATCTGGGATGGACTACGTTCCATCTCCATGCTATGGGAGCTGGGTGGGCTGAGAACCCAAGCATCCAAGGCCAGAGGGATGAGGCTTCTCCAAGTCTTTAGGAGAAAGGATGGAGGAAGGGAGTGTAGGGAGATTGCTGGAGAGAATTCTCATTTCCCATTGAACCTTACCTGTAGCAGTGCTCATTAGTAGATGTTTTGCTGAACAGTGGCCAGAGGAAATCTGGAGGAAATGCCAAGATAATCTGGAGTTGCGGCTGTTGTAACACCTTAGCTTTGGGACTTGATGTCAGTCCTTCCCCACCTGCACCTCCCCCGTCTCCCCCCCCCTTCTAAGTTTCTGTTTTCTCAGAAAGACTACCTTCCGAATCTCTGAACTACTGAATCTTTTCCAAATCAATTTAGAGGCTCTGAAGTGATTCACAAAGTGTTAAGCTTCTAGCGATTCAATTCAGAGATTTGGCTTCCAAATCGGGCCAAATCTTCTCTGCATCGAATTGCGAACCGAAGCTTTGCACAGCCCTAATTGCTAGTCTGTGAATAAATGTCAAAACAAGCAGACCTGAGATATTTGCAACATTATTCCTTCTTGCTTCCATTCTTTGTCTACATGTTTTATACTTAGATTGTAAGGTCTTTAGGTCAAGGCCAGCATCATAACTTGTGTGTGCATACCTGACCTGGCAAATTGGTGTCGCACTGAATAGGGGCCTCTTGGACTTTATAAGACAAAAATGATAGAGAATATAGGAGAAGCAAAATCTGAAACTTGAGATACACCTAGAAGCATCACACATTATGAAAAAAAAATTAAAATATATTGCTGGAAGTATAATACAAAAATCATTCTGAAACTAGCATTAAAAAGTCACACAAAGAAAGATGCCAAAGCCATTTTAAAAGCAATAGAATCTGGCCTTGGTGGCATGAAGTGGCATCACATGCCACTTCACTGCCAAGAATCTGGCCTTGGTGGCATCACACACACACACACACACCAGTATGCAGCAAACCCAAGAATCTACAAGACATGTCTTATCAGTGTGGGGGATGGAAAGGAGTATGAGAATGATAGGAGAAATATAGGGGAAGGGAAGAAAAAAAGAAGGGGGAAGGAGGAAGAGTCTTCTGGGGGTTAGGAATTATGAATTGGGCCATATTTCTTTATATGTCACTGAATCCAAGTCTCATTTAGTTTCAATTAAACCTATAGGTGAACCGTGTGGAATTACAGGAACTGACTCCTG
Organism: Alligator sinensis; assembly: GCF_000455745.1. Classification (NCBI taxonomy): domain Eukaryota; kingdom Metazoa; phylum Chordata; order Crocodylia; family Alligatoridae; genus Alligator; species Alligator sinensis. Next base: position 485,446 of record NW_005841911.1, on the reverse strand, counting down.
ACCGAAAAAGATGCAGCAAATTGGAGTGCTGAGTGAAAAAAAAAGTTTGGTCATCAGAGGTCCTTTAAAAAAAAAATGTTAAAAAATATAAAGCATGAAACCAGATTTTTTTGTACTTTGTACTATATGACCTCCTAAGGCATGCACATAATCTATATCATAACATATGTAGAAATAATGAAACCAGTCTATTTTATGCCTCTTTAATAATGTATTCCTAAATTTGATTTTCAGTTAAGGATAGCATTCATTTATTGATTATGATGCATTATCTGCACATTGAAGTTACTAAGTATCCATCATATCCTATGCTATTCCTAAATAATTCAGATAGTCAATTCAGTTGTTTTTTTCCATTCAGTTGCTCTCTTTTACGAAGAAGGAAAAAAGAAGCTGACTCACCTGTAACACAGGGCCACATGAAGACCTCAATCATCAAAGTCTCATTGAAGTCAATGGGGCTCTTTGAGATACAGAGTGCTATTCAGCATGAACAAGGGAATTACAATCCAGCCATTAGTTTGCATGTGCACTGAATGCTGTATGAATACATACCCCATTTGTTTTGCATTGAAGACAGTAATAGTTGCAACCTGCTCTTAGACGTATTTTAAAATATCATATCCACATGATAATTTCTTATTCATTTTTTGTCCATGGTCACATTAAATTATAACTTTTCTTGGCCTTGGCAATTGCTAGCATAATAATTTACGTGAAAAATTGTCAGGTTTCAAAACTCTGACAGTTTATTTAGAAGAAGTTATAACTAAATTGTAATGTAAATCTGTATTCATTTCAAAGGTGAAATCTAGTGAAAGATACAGAGAAACTATGAAGCTTAAAGATGTTTAGGCTTATCTGGAGGATATTTTAATATGAATGCATTTTCTAGCAAAGTTAAATCTCTCTGTAATTAGAAAAAAATATTTAAAAAACCATATTTTCAGTGTCACCGTAACATGAGAGAAAAAAGATTTAATACAAATGGAAAAAAATGTTATTTCACAGAAACCAATTAAAAACAGTGTACAGTTTATGAAAGGAATAGTTCTACAACTTTGACAGGTCACTTCCAGAGAAATTAGATTTAGAAATGGCTTATTGTAAAATTCTACAGCACGGAGATAAAGAACATTAAATTTTAGGGAAGACCCTAAAATATATGCACCACATGAAATGAGTAAAAAAGGCTGTGTTTTTGTCACAGGATTCAATGGAGCTGTGGGGAAAAATTCAAAATTGAATGTATTTTAAATCATTTTTACAGCAATTTATGTCCCCTTAGGACACCTACTTAGATGATGTGTAAAAGAGTTCATATTAACAGAAGACGTAAAATGGGTAAGGCAATATTGAATGCATTTTGATGTATGGCAGCATTCCTTTAGAAACTATAAGCACTCTTGAAGAAGATCCTCCCTTCCTTCAACTTCTTACCAGCTTTCATGAAATTTGAGGTAATTTAGTCAAAAAGAATTTAAGAGGATGTCATGAAACCAATCTGATTTGGGAGTTTGTGGGTTGTCATGCAGATTTTGTTGAATTTCTTGTACAGATACAACATGTGTAGTCTCACTGCAAAGCCAGTAACTTTCTCTATCCATTTATGCCACTTTATCACAACATATATTATGTTATGCTGTCTATGTATAACTTTATTATTTGGATTATGGTTTAATGATTGGATCAGAAGAAAAAGAGAGTAGGAAAAACTCCTAAGTAACTCCTGTTATTCTGATACTAGGGCAAAAACAATTGCCACTCCCAATAGCGGACTGAAGGAACCACTGGTAGGATGGGCACTCACGTGTTTCTAATGGGAAAACAACTATACAAATAGTGAAGGTATCTGAGAGGAATGTCCAAGCAGGCCAGAGGAATGTCAGGTGCCTGAGGAAAGAAATATCTGGAGGACTGCATGACTTGCAATCAATTACAATAATGTTGGTGTGGTGGAGCTGGCTGGAAGGCCTTTAACCTCTAGCTTTGATTGAATGGTGGTCTTTGGATCCCAGATTTTGGAGGCTCAAGATCCCCAGCAGCCAGAGGTGGCAGAATCAGGGGGAAGGCTGACTTCTAGTGATACCAGCAGGTCTCTCAGGAGGGCTAGGATATAGACAGATGAGAGGGTAAGAAACTACTTGTTTTTCTATTCTGTCTTCAAGCCTTATGGTCAGTTTTTCTTTTCTCTTATATAATAATTTTGTTGTTGTTGTTTTGTCTGCTTACAAATTGCCTGTGGAAAGTGTGATCTCTGGGAAAGTGCTTTTATGGGCTCGAGCTTTCTATGGACAGGAGGACATACAATTACTTTTGTAATCCAAAGGGGAAGGCACCTGGTCCTGGTAGAGATTCTTCTGCTGCATCTGGGAGGTCCAGCATAAGGGTAGTGAATCTGAGGCTTGCAGACATAAGGAGCATACTTTGATCTGTTTCTTGGGACAAGTGTCAGGACAAAGGGAGAAACTTGTGGCTCTAGGGGTACTCCATAGATAGGTTTGTGGCAAGGTAAACCTACATTTCAGTCTGCAGCATAACATAGGAATACTTTAAGTAGCTTTAAATTAACTAGCTCAGGAATGGAAGCAGTCTAGCTGTAGCAGTGTGGAGCTAAGTGAAGGAATCAGTACTGCTCTAAAAGATGGGTAAATCATCATCAGCAATCCATTGATTCAAGGAAGATCTCTACCATAGCTCATTGATGAGTCTTGAGGTGATTTAAGAGTCTAGTCCTTGAGCCACAGACCCATCCACAGAAGTTGCAGGTCTTCCCAAAGGAGAGAATAGGCTTAGATTTCTCTCCTTTTCCTTTCTCCACTCTTTCGTCTCTGCTTCAAGGGCAAGACACTTTGCCTCAAAGCGAGCTTCCACTAGGTTGACATTGTGGTACAACTCAAGTCTGCTAGTAGCCAGCTTTTCCAAGCTCTGGATGGAGGGCCCTGCTCCCATTTACATGCAGAAAACCTAGAAATGAAGCAGTGAGGCTAATCTAAGGAAATCTCCTGCCATTGCTCTTGAGCTCTTGCTGGCATGCTCGAGCAGCAGTGGGGAATGCCCTCAACATCTAATTTCCGAGCTTGGCAAGTACAGGTGCTTGAGAGAGTGAATGTGGCCAGAGATTCACTGTAGACAGCTCTGGATGTCGGTGTCTATTTTCTTGAGGTATGCCTTCAATGTTTCCTTGAAGCATTTCCTGTGGCTGCTCTGAGATCTCAGGCCACAACTATTCTGGGAGTAGAGCATTTGTTTTGAGAGTTAAGAATAAGGATCTGCTCAAAGGGTGTTTATACAGGTGCTCTAGGAGTAGGGGGAGAGGAGGAGCTTTAATTAGAGTGGCTCAGAGAGCCACTCTAATTAAAGTGCCCAGGGCGTCACATGTATCAGCGTCCTTGTGCTGAAAAATGGCAGTGGGGGCACTTTAACTAAAGCTTGTTTGACAAAGTAATTACAGTGTGCTGGAGCAGCCTTGGTATACATGTACAGGCACCCACAATGTCCAGTCTAGCAAAGTTGGTGCTTGAGGATCACCAACTCAATGCCGATAACACTGGCTGCTTGGCAACCTTCCCATTTGATGTGGAGGATTTTTCCAGAAGCATGCTCGGTGATAAGATGATGGTGGTAGGTCATGCACATTTCACATCTGTAGAGGGGAGTGGGGATGATTACTGTATTGTCCTTAATCTTGGTGTCTTTCTGGAGATATATAGGAGCTGATGTTATTCCTGACACTTTTCTTGGACCTGGTGAGCAACAAAGGTCATGTCAATTGTGCCACAAGATGGTCTGAAACCACACTGAGATTCTTGCAGGGTTTCCTCAGAAAGAGGTAGAAGATGGTTCAGGAGGATTCAGGGGAGAATTTTCCTTGCTGTGGAAAGGAGGGCAATACCTTGATAGTTCCCACATAGATTTATATCCTTTCTTGGAGATAATGATGATGTTAGCATTCCTCAGATCACCATCTTTCCAAATTCAAAGAATAAATTAATGGAGTCCCAGTACTAGTTCCTTGCCACCAGCCTCATAGATCTCAGTAGGTGCAGCAGCCTTGCTGCTCTTGGTTTCCCTGCTGGCACTAAATATTGGAGTAGTTAGACTGCAATGAGTTCTGAGATGCTGGGACTAGATGAGTACCCGTAAATCTCTAAGTCATTCCCAGCAGTCTGCAGCAGGCAAGCTGCATCTGTCAGAAATAACAATTATCACCCTATTAGCAGGTGGTCATTCTTCTAGGGAAATCTTAAATAGGTCTCATTCCCTATGGTAGGCAGCTCTTCTTTCCAATCTATTTGCATACATGGATATAGAAAGATATTGGAATGTGAATTAAGCCATCCTGGAGAGAATCCTAGGGATACTCAAGGCTAGAGAGATCCCCGGAAATGAACTTTCTAAGTATTAATACTAAATTCCAGGAAGCAGCACATTGAATGCAGCATGAGAATTTTGTCATGTAGCATTTTGATGAATCCATATACAGGGAGTTTAAAAGTAGGGGTTTCAGTGAGTTTTTATAGTTTATTGGATCTTGACAAAGTAAAGTTATACAGGTATAAGAAGAGGCTATTCAGGGAAGCAGGACTTTAGTTACCTGGGAAATTTAAGATAAAATATGGAGTCATCTGATGCATTCAGACCACACCTGAGCAGGGATTTTGAGGATTGCTGTTTTGGACAGAGACATTTGACGTATATCTCCCCTTAGGTGTCAAAATCCTTTTCTTGTATCTAGGCCTAGTGAGGAGTATGTGCTACAGTGACATTTGTTACAGATTTACAAAGTTTAGCTGCTGCTTCCTTATGTTTCCTTGCCAACGTTGTCTGGTTTTCAGGCAGCCAGGACAAATACTTTAGCAAATACTTCATACAAACAAATCTCGTCCTGACAGATAACCATTACCAGCAGCTATATGGCCTTCTTTTTCTCCTATGTGTGACCATCCAAACTATTACCATGACATGCCTTACTATCCACACATGAGGAAAAGGTTCTTTTTGCATGCACTTCCCCCTCAGCCTAGCACTGTCACATGAGACCATCTATAAATTTTCCCTAAAAGTGATGTAATGTCTGGATAAAACAAATTGAAACCTCAACTCTGAACATTTTCATTGGCTTTAAATCTTCTCCTTAGTATTGATTTAGCATCTTTTTACCATGTTTTAATAAGTGAGACCAAGCTCATAATCCTACTTCATGGTGATCAATATTTAGTAGTGTAAAATCCATAACATGGGTATAATCCTTCCATAACTAACACTGTCTTCAATAGATATTTCTGAAAGTAGAAATGTTGTGAGGTCAGGCCTAGACAGAAGAGCCTGGTATAGGGAATAGTAACCCTATCTAACTATAGCAATCATTTCACATAAAAAGAGATTTGCAATATGAAATGATGACGCATAGATAAAAATGCTATTCCATTCAAGATTTAGTATGGCGCAGATAATAGGCAACAGACAAAAAAACCCTGTAGCATATAAATTAAAAAACAAAACAAAAAAGCCCAATCCCTCCCCCTTGCTCCCACACAAGCTCATATGATAGGGTAGCTTGGAATAGGATTATGCCAGGTGCTTAGTGTTCAGTTGGCCTAATAAAGTGGAATTACCTAAACTAAAATAGTCCTCCAGTTATATAAGGGGGGGTTCAACTAACATCTCAAAACCAGAAGTCACTTAATGTGAAATTGCTACCTACAGGATATTCTCATGAGTCAAAATATTCTTTATGGCTTTATTATGGAATATTCTTACTATTCAAACACTTCTGGAGGCTGCTGGATTTATACTTTTTCAATCTTCCCCAGACTAGGCTCTCTCCTCTAAGTCTGAGGAAAAAAGTGACACTATCCTTTCCAGAGACAGCAGCAGGGAGAAGGGGAAAAATGCTAACTCGTTAATTTGGCGACAGGACAATTTTGCTACAGTAGAAAATAAAGAAATCATTGTATGGTATACTACTGCGCAATAAAATACAATAGCAAGGCCCCAGGGCTTGATAGAGAAATACTGGGAAGTCATACACAGAACTAAACACAAAATCACAATCAAAAACATTGTCCAATATGTTTCTTCTTCTTCAGAAGGTAATAACTTACTAAAACTTTAAAAAGGCAGAATTCTGTTACGGGAATTAAAAAAATTAAGTCACAATTTCTGTCAGCATTTAGGAACCTCTTATAAATAAAGCTGGTGACTCGTGCATGAGGATTTGGGATCAGAATATTGAATGCCCAAACGCACAGAATTCAGTCTAATATTTGTTCTTGTCTACTGGTACTTGAAAACCACAGGGGAAAACAAAGAAATTGTCAGACAAGAGTGAATAGCTTTTGCTTATAAAACAGTAATTTGAAGAACACAATGATAGAGTAAGAAAAGGATCAAGAAACTGCTCTTAATCAACTCTACCATTTAAAATATTTTACAAGAATGACCAGCAAAACGGATCTATGGAACAAACCTCCATCCTAAGCAAACTCCCGACTCCTTAGCAGTGCCATTCCCCATTTCACTTGCGTCTAGTGCTACTAAATCACAAAGGAGCAGGTCTCAGCATCTTCCTCTGTAGGGATATAAGTGAGGAAAAGGAAGTGACCTACTGTGGAATAATAGGGTGAGGATTTCAAATCTTGCTTTTCTCATTCTAATGCAGAAACCACTAGTTCGATTAGATCCGAGGCAGAACCAGCAATCTGTTCCCAGGACCTTGTACAACAAATAGGCTATAAAGTAATTTGCAGGATTCAGTAGCCTCGTGCCTCAATATTAAACTTCTAGAATTAGACCCCTTATAAAAACAGTGATGGCAAAAAACCACAAAAAGACAGGATTCCTCAAGTATCAAAAGATTTAATCCTGCAAAATAATGCAGGATTTAGATATCTCCTACACTGTCACTCATCAAATATACAGCCCAAAATAAATCCTCAGAGGAAGGGTAAAATATGCCCAGAAAAAAACTCAAAACAAATACCTGCTAAGATATGATATCAAGAACATTGCTGATAACAGCTCAGAAAACTATGAAATCCCCCATTAAACATGAACTGGCATAGTAAATCATAGAATATAACACCGCATACATTCATTTAAATGCTGTGGAGTACAACAGACTAAAACCTTTTTCACTTAGTGAAACACAGCAGTTGTGTTTCACATTTTAGCATAGAAGGGATACATAGGACTTTCATTAACATGATGTACAAGGTAGCTCCAGAGCTTCTACTTGGCTTGGCCTTTGAGGTCTCACATGAAAATACATCTTCAAAAGTCAAAATTTAATTAAAAACAGAATTTCAGTTCTGTTTGAATTTCTCTCTAGAGGTCATAAGTCAATTTAGCTGTTGCATTGAAAATTCTATTCTCACTACTACGGTTAGATTGAACTGTCATGGAATATGTTTCTTTTTTTTTAAAACAATGCCTGAATTTTTAAATTTAAAGCTAGGCAAATTAAAAATAGCATTGAAATAGGATTATGCAGAAAATGATTCCTAGATGCTAAACCTCCTAAGCTGGTATGAATTGAACAGCTGTGTGTGCATGCTTGCATATATACACTTTTTAAATTAATAAAAACAAATGGTTATGTTTTGTTAGTATAACTCTAGCCAGAATGACAGATTACTGAGTAGACAGAACAAAGAGCAATTAAAGTGAAACCCCAGCTGAAACTGAGGGGAAGTTTGCTTCAGATTTCAGCAGAGCCAGTATTTGCCTGTAGAGCATTAAAAAGTATATTGTGTACATGCATATTCTGTACTGCTTAATAGAAAAAGAGAATAAAAAGTAGTTGCTTAATGAGCAGGGGAGAAAAAAACTTGGCAGCAGACATGGAAAGTGGGAGTTGTCTAACTGACTTTGTCCTTTCCCCTTATTTCAACCTCAGGATCCTAGGGGACAAGACTAGGAGCAACGGCCCCAAGCTTTAGCAGGAAAAATTTAGGTTGGAGATTAGGAGGAACTTTCTGACTTTAGGTTGACTAAGCACTGGAACAGGCTACCTAATGAAATTGTCCTTCCCTCCTATGGACTTTGACTTATTGGGATATTTTGGCCTTGTATTAGAAGAAAGAGTAATCTAAGTTCAGAACTGGAGTATCCATGTTCATCTTCTTTCATCACCCTTAAATAATAAAAGAAGGATGCAGAAACAACACAATGAATAAAATATTTGCATTGTTTACTTTATCAGTTCTGAAGGGATGTGGCCGGTATGAAAGATGCTCTGTGAAATCAAAACCCTGTAGCTATATAAAAAGCATAAAGAAATCTTTTCTGCATTAGTCTTCCTTTTCTGAAATGTTTTTCCATATTTGTGTTCTCACTGAGTTAAGGCACAGTCAGAAAGTTTTCCAGAAGCCCATTACTTATTTAAGTGCAACTGATATTAACATATCAATCAGCTTCCTCAAATTATGTTCATAGTTATCTAGTGGGGCAGCCAATTTTATGATAACACTGTTACACAGCATATTAGATTCCGATTAATATTCAGCGGCTTCTAAATTATATCTCAGACCGAAATTCACAATCCATGGACAAAGCTGCATTCAAACAAAGTGTGTGGTGTGGCACTTGGAGAATTAGAATCCCTACAGAGAATGTTATATTGAAGATTTTTTGCAGTTGCATAGCAGTTCAAATAGCATTAAGAATAAAGAGCCACATATGCAGAGTAGAAAGTAAAACTTTGTGAAACCTACAGCAAAATACACTCTATTTCTTGAGATCTCAGATCTTTTATTATTATCTGGTGATCAGCAAGCCTTGTAAATATGAGAAGCCAAGTGTTCAATGCTTCCAAACCTTGATGGAAGCATTGAACAATGTTCATGTTGCATTTCTTATCCAATGTAAGAAAAAGCAAGCTGTTCACTTAAAAATAATTTAGTTCTGCAAAATTGCAAAGTTACATTTACATGTGTATGAAGGCTTCCTCACGGGTAATATTTAATACTATCTTTTAAAGGCTGAATTATTACTTGTTTTGGGCCAAGAAATCTTCAATTGATTTAATGGAAGTTGAATCAAGTAGAGACTCGTGAAAAAAATGGATTTTTTTTTTTTTTTTTTTGGTTTGGGGGATGAACTAATTTTTTTTTTTTTTTTTTTTGGTTTGGTGGATGAACTAAAAGAAATAATTCAAATTAAAAGAGAAATGAAGGGAGGGGGTGGGGAGCCAGGCAGTAATGAAACAATTAGTCTGCCACCTGGGCTTGGGAAGGAATTCTGTCACCCCCCTCCCTCCCATCTATTTTGCTATGTGTCAGGGTTTGCTTGTTTCCTTAAGCCTGTCTCAGAGGTAGTGGGTGCTGGCTGCAGCTAACGCTGGGAGTTTTGACTAGGGTGTGCTAGTGCTTCGGTTGTGACCTAAATCCGGAGATTCCTGGGTCTATCTGATTGCCATATTTGGGGTAGGGGTCTGTTCAGTTATTCTAAAGATCAAACCCTGCTGATGATCCATGGTCAAACTGCTATAGCCTGGGGTGGAGGGGTGCCTTCCTCTGTAATGGGGGGAGTAGCCCTCTAACTGGGATCTCTTGAGTGTATATTTATTACAAAACTTTTACAGAAGTAGGATTTGGCTGTTATGGTTCACTTGATTTACTTGTGGCATCTTAGAGTATTATGCATTATGTTTTGCCTAGGTTGATTGTAGTTTTACTAAGACTTTAGATTATGGATTTGTATACCATGGTTTGGATAGGGATGATCCTGCCCCAGGAAGAGAGTTGGACTAGATGGAGTTCCCTTCCAGCCCTACTTCATTATGATGATATGGTTCTATGATTTGGTTTTGGGCTGCCACAGAACATTCACTTTTGTTTCAGATTATTTAAACTTTTTATAATGTAGGCACATTTCAAGCAGAAACTCAGTATTGAAATAAACGGTCAAAATATTTCCTTTCAATAATGTAGCAGCAAAATATTTTTGATGTTCCCAAATGAGCCATTTCATTTTGAAAGTATTGGAATAAACTGTTTTGACATTTAGAAATGTTCTAGCCCTTCCCTTCTTTCTCCTCCAGATGTAACTCTCCTGGAATCAACCAGATTCTACAAATGATGTTGATCCCCCTTCTCCAAAATGGCATTTTCCTTGGAATTTCCAGTACACTGAACCATTCGACTCAGCTCTAGAGTCAATCACGGGGATGTCTTTAAATCAAGTAAAGTAACCACTGATTATAGAAATCAAGGTGCTTGAACAAACATAAATTTAGGGTCCTAATAACCCTGCAGCAACATAATGATGAGCAAATTTTAAGTTTCAAAGGGCATGCCCATGCCACCTCAGTGTTGTTCTAGTTAGCACTTCAGGAAATATGCTGTCCCTGCTCTGTACTTCTTCCACAAAACAGAAGTGATGGTTCTACCTCAACTTGGCATGGATGCTTGCCAAAAGTTGTCCTGAGAGATCTATCAACAGTATTGTATCCCATTCCCATCTGCTGCCAGTCCACATAGAAGCGGAGACCTTACAAGTGCGATCACTTACTTGTTTCTGCTCCCATGACAAGGGTCTGTTCAGTTATTCTAAAGATCCAACCCTGCTGATGAACCATGAGGACGTTAAAAAGTGCATGATACTTCAAAGGTTGCTTTAAAAAAACCCAAAAACAAATCCACTGTGGAATTACATGCCTGGATTTTTTCCTCTTAGGACCTGCACTTCATTTACTGTATAAAATAAATGGTGTTAATCTAAAGGAGGGGTGCTCACACTCCAATCCATGGGACAGATCTACCCCATGGATTCATTTCATTTGGCCAATGGGGCTCCCCACAGGGCCAGAAATTTGGCAGTGGGGATATAGTGGCAGCAATTGTTGTTCCCTTTATGCCAAATGTGGGAGGAGCTCTGAGAGCTTGATAATGTATCCCTATATGCTATGTCAGTTGTGCAGGGCCTGGTGGAGGCAGCACAGGGCCCAATTCCAACACACTAGGAGAGGAGGCGGCAGCATGGGACTGATTGAGACACACAGGGCCGAATTTTGGTACCCTGGGCTTTATGTGGCCCATGACCTGGCCCCACACCCTTCACCTGGCCCATCAGATCAAAAGGTCTGATCTGGAAAAACACCATTCTATATTTTGTTTTATCTTCTGGGATACTTAAACCTTCTGAGATGTGATTTGTCAGAGTACATAACATAATATATTATATAGGACTGTTGTCTTTATTCCTGAAGTCCTTCTGCTCCATTCACATGCACCTTCCAACTGCTAAACAAATAAAGTACAGGTCCTAAGGAGAACAGACTCCTTCAATTCATAGCTATGACTCATTCCCAAGAAAGGGGAGGGGCAGGAAAATATTATATGAGCACATAGGTAGAAGTTGTATCATAATGCCTATGCCAGTGGTTCTCAAACATGTTAGACTCAAGGCACCCCTCAGACTCAAGGAACCCCTTGGCAAATGTTAGCTCTTAGCACTCATTTTTTGAGTGTAGAGAAATAACAGAGCTATTCTTCTATTGCAATACACTCAGAAAGACCACAAAAAGTTACTTTTTTTGGTATCTTTACACGTGCTCGGAGTGGGGAGGGGTTAATTAGAGCAGTTCTCAGGAGCCACTCTAAATAAAACACTGGCAGCATCTCATGTATTTAGCATCCCATGCTTCAAAAGTGTGGCAGGGGCACTTTAACTAAAGCTCATTCAATGAGCTTTACTTAAAGTATCCCCACCACCAATTTAAAATGCAGGGATGCTGTATACACACAACACTGATGCTGTATTTTAATTAGAATTCTCCAGCAGACTCAATTACTTGAGCGTGCTCCAATACATTTTAGTACATATCATTGAGCATATGTATAGGTGCTCTTTGTGACTGGTAGCTGTGGTGAGTGGCTGGGCTTCCCTAGCCTCAGGGCTGCATTTGAACTGTGAGCATGTGCAAGTGTTCACTAGGTCCAGATATCCCTTGCTAGATTGAGTTAGCCCCTTATCAATCTAAAGTTAGTTTACACTTGAGATGAACTAACTTGATACTGGGTGTACCATTGTTACGGTGTCCTAAGCCCTATCAATGCTTGCATGCTGGCCTTTTAGATCACCCCAACTTAACTAGAGTGATCTAAAGATAACACTTGTACATACCCTATGAGCTCCCAAGTTAGCAAGAAGCAATCTGTATTATAAATTGTCATGTTGGATTTTATTTCTTTGTAGCATAAATAAACATTAAGACAGAAGCATGTCTACAAGTTTTACTAAAAGTGACAAGATGATCAATCTTCCATTTTTCTCATGATGCATTTAGTTCCCAAATTGCTTCCTTGCTCACTAACTGTAATAGCTTATCAACTTTAATAACTATGTCTCCCATAACCATATGCAGTCTCTAAGGTGAAACATTAGTTCCATTTTAAAGTTGTGTGGTTTTTTTTTCTAAGTTTGAAATCAAGTTTTCTGTTGGCATAGATGGGTGAACCAATATGGACTTCAGAAAATCTTTGTCAACCTACACAGTAGAAATATTGGCCCTAAATACTTGGGCCATATCCTTTTCAAATTATAGAGTTTCTAAAACTAACAGCATTTCTGCTGATCATCATATCTATAACATATTAGTATCTGTTGAAAATGGCTTTCAAATAAGTCTAATAAAATATATCATCTTTGGCATGCCTTTTTATGTTGTGAATTTTGAAATATTCTGTCTGTGAAAACAAGAGATGAAACAGTGTACTTACATTCAAAGTTAGACTATATTACATATCTGATTATTAGTCATGAAAATAAAATAGATTTTCCTTGCCATAAAATAAATGGAAACTAGAGCTGGTGGTCAAATGAAGCTTATTTAAATACATTCATCTTAATTTATTTTCCAAGACTGTAAGAAACACTAGATTCTATATCCTCAACATGCTACCAAACTTTGCAGGAGGCTTTCAGGACTTCATGGGATAGCTAAAACCTTCTGAAACAAGGCCTTTTAGGTATGCACCCTTTTTTTTATTTGTTTTTGTCCCATCAATCTTCCAGTGTGTTCCTGATAAAATACAGGAATTCTTGTCCCTGCAGAAACAGTCTTCCTTAAACTCATAATCAACATGCCATTTTCTTTAATAGTTTTGTCGGTAAGTGTTCTGAAGGGAAGACAATAGTCTGCTACTATTAAATGGATTACAGAACTTACATAGATTAATTCATTTAATTGATCTTTCTGTTTAAAATAATTAAACAAATAAATATTACAAAGCTGCAATGTATCAGGGGCTGGGACATAGCCCCTGCTAGACCCCCGAAGGAGGGGCTATGCCAGCAGGACACTCACCCGGTGGAGACCAGACGAGACCTTCTTTCGTGGCACACCAGCAACAAGCCCTGGGGGAATAACTTACCCAACAGGGTCCAGGCAAGCTGCACTGGAGAAGGATGCTGAGGAGTGGGAAACTCACTTGGCAGGGCCCAGGTAAGCTGCACTTCTCTGAAGCACTAGGGAAAAGTCACCAGCAGGGCAAATAAAATTTTGGGGTGCATCAGCCAATGTGTTGCCCACAGATCCAGAGAAGTGCTTCTCCCTCTCTACTCTGCATTGGTGATGCCACAGCTGAAGTACTGTGCCCAGTTTTGGGCACCACACTTCAAGAAGGATGCAGACAAGCTTGATAGGGTGCAGGGAAGGGCCACCAGCATGATCAGGAGCCTAGAGGATAGGCCATATGAGGAGAGACTCCAGGAACTAGGATTGTTCAGCCTGAGTTAGAGGAGGCTGAGAAGTAACATGATAGCCACTTACAAGTGTCAGGGGGAATACCAAGATCTGGGGCAGCAACTCTTCAGGAGCAACCCCTGGGAAGAACGAGGACCCATGGTCACAAACTAATAGACAGAAGATTTAGACTGGACATAAGGAAGAACTTTTTCTCCTTAAGGGTAACTAGAACCTGGAATACACTCCTGGCAGAGGTGGTACAGTCTCCATCCTTGGAGATGTTCAAGAGGAGGCTGGATAAGCACCTCCTTGAGCTAGTTTTAGCTCATTAGCCTCCTGCCTATGGGAGGGGGCCAGGCTTGATGATCTCCCAGGTCTGTTCTGGTCCATTGCTTCTATGACAAGCTCCAAGGGGAGGGGGGAAAACTCCCCCGGCAGGGGCCAGAGAAATTGTGCTGCCCGGCACAGCAGAGAAGAATGCTGGGGGAGGGGAATCCACCTGACGGGGTCCAGATGGGCTGTGATGCCCCAGCATGGTGAAAGGAGCTGGGGGGGCACATGACCAGAGCCAAACACCAGGCCCAGGGAACACATACCCCAGAGACCAGTCCTGATTGACCAAGAGAAAGCTGGAGGAGGACACTGAGAGGACATGATCCCCTCATGGAAAAATTGGCCAACTGTAGCCTCAGCATTGGATCACTGTCCAATGGCTGGGGAACTGGCTCCAAGGTCGGACCCATAGAGTGGTAGTCAACTGAAGTGAATCATCGTGGTGCTCTGTGATTGTCTTTGGACCTATATTCTTTAATGTCTGTATTAATGATGTGGACACTGGTGTCAAAAGCAGACTAGCCAAGTTCATTGATGCTACCAAACTTTGGGGTATAGTGTCTACACCTGAGGATAGGCTGTTAATCCAGACTGACCTTAATAGGTTTAGAAAGTGGGCAGATAAAAACCTGATCACATTCAATACAGAAAAATACAAGGTACTAAACCTTGGGGGGAAAAAAAAAAAGGCATCACACTTATTGGCTTGACAGTGCTATGCTCACTAGCATCATGGCTGAAAGGGACTTGGGGGTTCTGATTGACCACAAGATGAACATGAGCCACCAATGCGATATCACAGCTGGAAAAGTGAATAAAACTGGCTTGCACCCATAGATGCTTCTCAAGCAAATCTCAGGATGTCATCCTCCCTCTGTAATTGGCCTTGGTGAGGCCACAGCTGGAGTACTGCATCCAATTCTGGGCTCTATAATTCAAGAAGGATGTGGAGAAGCTTGAGAGAGTCCAGAGGAGAGCCACACGCATGATCATAGGACAAGAGAACAGGACTTATGAAGAGAGGCTGAGAGTCCTGGGACTCCACCACCTGGAAAAGCACAGGCTCAGGGTTGACCTGGTGGAAGCCTATAAGTATATAAGGGGTGTGCATCAGGATCTGGGGGAATGCCTGTTCACCAGAACACCCCAAGGGATGACAAGGTCCAACAGTCATAAACTCCTCCAAGACTGTTTTAGGCTGGACATAAGGAAAAACTTATGGGAACAGACTCCCTCCAGAGGTGGTGCAAGCACCTACTCTGGACTCCTTTAAGAAATCTTTGGACTTTTAACTTGCTGGGATCCTTTGACCCTAGTTGACTTGCTGCCCTTCGGGCGGGGGGCTAGACTCGATGAACTTCCAAGGTCCCTTCCAGCCCTAATATCTATGAAATCTATGAGAGAGTTTCAGCATTCAGCATCCAGGGAAAAGGGACGGTACAGCGGACCAGGAAGAGGGCTCCACCACAATGAACTCTTGTGGGACACGGGGAGACTGCGACCATGAGTGAATGACTAACTCAATCCATGAAGCAAGATAAGTAACACCAGACCATAGGGTACTTGTGGGTGGAGCCACCAAATCAGCGGGATGGGGATCCCTGGAGACAGTTTCCAGTGAAAAGTCATTAGACCCAACAAGAGAGAGGGCCTGAACTGATGCCAGAGGTGGTATCAGCCTTGGGGAATCCTAGATAATATAGGCAATGGAGAGATTTGCCTGGAGGGAGTGAATAAATGGTTACCAGATTAGAGTCAGCTACAGGGAGCTGAGCTAGACCTCTGAACCCGGGTTCTGAGTCTTTTCCTGAGAAAGTAATACAGACAAGTGGAAGAGAGTCTTTAAAAAAAAACAAACCACAAAACCTTCAGTAATCCCAGGCCAGGAAGAGATAGTAGAGGCAATTTAGATCTCCTGGCACCTGAGTTATACTTAATTAAGTTAGAGGACATACACCTGGGATCTAGTGTATTCCCTTAACTGAGAATCTTGAAGACTGCCAGGTAGAGATCTCATCCTCCAGGATCCACTAGTCCCTGTGCAAAGGAAGACTGTTGCAAGCTAGGCTGTAACATTCAAGAGTCCCATCTAGAAGGGATGGCTGCCAACCCTACACCGAGTCAGCAACTGAATCAGGTCAGAAGAAGCTGAGACTCACACTCATCGTCAGCGGAGGACGACTCGTCACCAAAGAGGAAAGGGGAAAGGTGTAGCACTGGAGCCCTGTAGGAGACTGATCCTTGTCAGTACAACCATCACTCTAGACACCATCCATACTCCCAAAGAATAGTAATATCAAGATTTGGCAGGCTACAGGAAAAGCAGATGAGGGTGAGGCCCCGGTGATCACAATGTGAAAGGGGAAGCAAATGGACCCCCCCCCCCCCCAATCCACATGCCAAGCAGGTGTTTTTAAAAGCAGAATGAACACATAAAGATGACTTTTCTCCTTTGTCAGAAGGTTGACAGGAATAATATAATAAATCTCGCCACATTGAGAAGGTTAAAGTTAGAAGGAAACCAAATTCATATAGCCAGATGCATATCCTAGTTTCATGGATATTCCTATGGTGATTTACAGATACATATCCTATTTTCATATCCTGGAATAATTAAAAAGAAAAATGAAACAACACAAAAACAAACAAATGAAACTATAAGAAAAAAAAAACAACAAACCCCAAAACATTCAGCAAACTACAGTGAAAAATCTGTAAAACTAAATCAACATGATTTATTTCCATTAAAAATAGTACTTGATGTCCCAATCAGGATTAAAGTCTCTTGAAATAGCTGATGTACAAACTCATAATAAAACTGTTTCCAAAACAGTCTTCTCATTTTATTGATTTCTTGGGAGGCTCAGGAGGATTTTTAGATGCTTTCCTGTTTTCTTATAAACAAACAATTTAATGCCCTCTTACTTCGAACTCTTAAAAAATATTTTTATTAGGGTGTGATGGTCATATCCTATCAATCATAAATGGCAATAAAAACCCTATTTTCTATAATTGGGCATATTTTTACTGCAATATTCCTTGTAAAAGTAATATAAGGATTATAGTACATATTTACAACCATTCTTTGTAACATACAGTCACTCCATCATTCTCTAGAGGGTCCATTAGAAATTCTGATGCATTTAATTTTAAAATATACTTGTTTCTGGAATATTTGAATAAGTAATGAAGTCAAGCAATTTCATGCTTCTTTATTAATGCAGTTATAAATTTTGGTTTTAAGTTGAGGAGAGCTTGTATTTATTGATCATGATGCATTATGTACATGGTGGAAACTACTAAGCAGTTTCCACCTCCTGTCATTGTTCTAAATAATTCAGAAAGTAATTTCAGTTTTACTTTTCCATCAATGCTTCTCCCTTTTAAAATATGAGGCTGACAATGTGTGCTGTATATTAGACATATGTGGGTATTAAAAAGCCCATACTGCATAAAGTGCACTGCAGTATATAAGAAATGACTGTGTATAAAATCTCCACGTTTCATAGTACTAGTGGTTCTGAAGATTTCTCTGCTGCAGTAGGTTAGGACTCATTAGATACTTTAATTATTTCTCACATTTCTAGGCTAGAAAAAATGCTAAGAGTTGCTAAAGAAGATGAATGTAGACAGCTGAATGTCCTTTTTTTTTACATTGGTGTCCTTTTTTGCCATTGGTTAATGCAGTGGTTCTCAACCAGGGGGTTAAAAGATCCTTTTAAGGTGCTGCAGGATGACACAGAACATTAGCACTGTTAGATGTGCAAACACTTATGCATGATTAACAAGACAAATCCAGAGATTTTAAATAGGAATCCATAGTGTCAACAACATTTTGGAACCTCTTGAGGTCTTTCTGAGCTCTTGACTATAGAACTGCACTATTAGCCTTCCATAGCAAAAAAAAAAAAAAATGGAAGCTAAGAGTTGGCAGTTTCTGAAGAGTACCTTGAGTTTAAGGAGACATACCTTGAGTCTAAAAAAGGTTGAGAACCACTGGGTTAATGCATTAGTTTCTCAGTGCTAAACATTAGGATTCAGCTTAAATGCAGGTGTTTCTTATTTGTCTCCTTATTTAAAAAAACAGAAATACGTGCTTAAAGTTAAATATGGGACTTAAGTTTATGGCTTAAATGTTTTGCTGAATTGCAACCAGAGAAATAGAACTGTGGAGACAGATGCTTTTGGACTTAATTTTGGTGCTGGTAAGATTTCTCCAGGGCTCTGCTGTCTGATACTTGCATTCTATGGGAGAAGTGAATCTTTATATGTGGTCCCTACAGAAGTTGTTGGTCTCACAAAAGTCCACCTAAGCAATATAGTTACAGTTATCCTGTTGGAGCAACCTTTATTTATTTATTTTTAAACTCACACCACTCTTAGTGAGCTCTCATTTTTAAATGATCTTTTTCTTAAAATAATCTCTGAGTTTATTAATCACTAGTACCTAGGGGTGCACCAATAGAGATTTTTTGGGCTGATACCAATAGCCAACTTCTAAGAAGGCATATCAGATGATAATGATCCAATTTCTGATACACAGATGGGCAATATGGAGAACTGTATCCAGCTGGTAAGTCTGTTGTGGTGGAAGAGGAGGGGAGAGGGAATGGTTGGGGGTGGGGGCGCAGATCAAGGCCCCTGCAGTGAGGGAGGGAGTGGGGATAGTGCTGGGGCAGGTGCTGCCCAGCCAGGACAGGATGTGGGATAGAGCCACAGCTTGTCTGGGGGGCATGGGGAAAGGGTGGTGGTTCCCACCACTACATGTACCCCGGGAGGGCACAAGTTCTGCATGCTGGCTGGCTGGGGCAGGCTGGGATACTGCTGTGGGCTGGGGCCAGAGGCTGCACTCAGGGCAGGTGGCGGCAGCACTGGGAAGGGGTGGGGGGGACTATGGTGAATTTTCAGGTGGCTGCAGCTTCCCCTGTAGGCCCTTTCCAGTGCTGCTGCTGCCCTCCCTGAGTGCACACTGGTCCAGCAGCTGTGCACATGCACCAGGCATTTATAGGCCACATTCTCAGCTGCATCAGGCAAAAAAAGCTGATTTCTGATGTAGCCAATTTTCTTTATATTGGTGCCAATCTGATATCGGACTGATGTATTGGTGAACCTCTACTAGTAGTTATAACCTTTTAATATAGAAGATTCAGCAGATTTCATACTTTCTCAGATACATTGCCCTAATAATATGTAATGTTTCCAAGTATTTTTGAGAAACAGAAAAAGGGCTCAATACAGATCTTAAAAATTCCCTGTTAAGATTTAAAATATGACCTAAAGGATAACAACATCAAATCCATGCAATTACTTTCCCATATCATCAACCCATATTACAAAAATAACTGAATGGAAATTATCTTATATTATGATTATGGAAAGTTCCTGGCAAGCTCCCTCTATTATTATTCATGTTAAAACAAGGGCATCTCAATTACATTAGGGACCATAACTTTCCACTACGACGCCTTTATGATTCTTCTCACTATAACTCATATTTGTTGAGAGTTCAGACATTTTTTGTTCCTGATGAGCAATTTTTTTGAATGGATGTCTAGCTTATAGTTAAAATTTTCTGGGGTTTTTTTGTTTCCTTAAAAGACTTGTTGATACCAACCTGAAACTAAGTCTTCCTTATTTTTTCCAAAAAGCTCTCCTCAAGCTCCTAACTTCTACTACAGCAGTTGTTTTACTAATAGAAATGAAGTTAGTAACACATTTCTACATTACTTCTTATGGAGGCTCTATGGGGATAAATAGAGAAGATAACGTTTTAAGCACAATTGTCAATGAAGTTTTGCAGTGCACAAATTTGGGCCCAAGAAGTTTTGGATATTCCTGAGTATTTCTTTAGAAATATAAATTATAAAGACTATTTAAAAATAATTTAGCATGACTCTGCATTATCTCTTTATTAATGAGGCTGAAGTATGTTATTACCAAAAACCTGAAAATTATTCTTATGAGTGTGACACAACTGATCTCTCAATGGGTGCATCTACATGTGAAATTAGCATAGCTGAATAAACTCAGGTTCAGTTTGCACTGGAGCTTTATTGCTCCCAGGTGCAGCATTTACACATGCACCTGGAACCACAGCATGTTGAACTGGGGTGGTGCAGCCCTAGCTGGCAAGGGGGTTTAGGGGGTCAGCCTGCCAGCCCAGAGCTCAGTGTGCCCAGCCAGCTCTTCTGCAGCACAAAGGTGGTACACTGAGGGGTGAGCCAGCAGGCAGCCCTCGCACTGTAGCACCCCTATGCTCCAGCCAGCCCTGGTCACTATCTACATGTGTGTAAATATTAAATAACTCTGCTGTAGGATGGCAACTCCGTAACACTGTAGGATAGTAAATAACTATGTTGTAGGGTAGTATTTGTGTCAGGCAACACTATCCTACAGCAGAGTTAATTAATTTACTCTGACCTAATAGCACTGCAAGTGTAAACAGTGATGCTTTACTGCAGAACCAATTAGTCAACTCCACAGTAAAGCACATGTGTAGATGCCTCCAATGTTCCAGTTTTTTTACCTCTCTTAGCTATTAGCAATGTTTGCTACTTTTCTATGAAGAAAAAGTTGGTGAGAACTTTGCAAACCAAAATCTGCCAGGTTACAATAATTTTTATTGCTCTTATTAAAAAAAACACACCAATAGTTTGAACGGATCCCTTTTTTAAAAACCAGTTAAAGGATAATGTCTTTATATGTAGTTATATAACATCTGCATGGCATGGTTATGAAGCTGCTTGCACCTGTTTTTTCTGACCTCTCTGGCCATGTCCACATGAGTGTGGCCATTTAGTTCTCCAGGGACAATTAGCAGTGGGACACCTTGTGCTGCCGTTTGTTGTTCCCAGGGAACACCTGTGTCACGTGCCCTCTGGTATGTGGCAAGTTACCCCAAGTGGGGCAGAGGCTACTGGAGCCAGCACTCAGCTGGTCCCAACAGCCTTTCCTGGGGTCCTGGGAGACTCCTGGGGCTGCAGCAGTGGCAATCCTGCTGCACAGAGCCTGGCCAGCAGCCAGAGCATGGCTCTGCATGGCCGAGCTCCAGTTCTGAGCAGTGCATGTTACCCCCACATGTGCCATTCCACTTTTTTTTGCTTGGGTTTTTTTATCCCTGTGCGTATGGTGCCACATACCTCACAGCCACGCTTGTGTGAACACAGCATCTGAGTTCAGTTTTCAAAGTTTTAGTGGTATGTAATTTTTCATGGGTATAACCAAAGGCAGCATTTGAACCTCTGCATGAAAAAAGCAGAAGGGATAAGAAAAACTTGGGAGCATATTAACAGTATCAGAATCCAGTATTTGATATCAGCAGAGCTTTGATTTGAACTGGTATAGCAAAAACTGTTGAGAGTTACCAGTGTAACTGAACCTCCACAACAAGCTTTGCCAGAATAACTGTGATGATCAGAGATCACAGTTCTTTGTATCATATAATCATCACAGCTATACCAACAGATGTTTACAGTGTACACATGGCTATAGAGCATGCAAATAGAGACAAATTCACTCTCAGATAATTAAACTGATTTTAGAAAAGTAATACCATGGAGGATCTATTTACTGGACAAGTAGCAATTCTGTTGCTATATCAAGAACACAAGCTTACCAAGACAAACAGTATTGTCCACAAGCATGTATCATTGTTCTGCATGCACTTCTGCCCTGACTGAAAATAGTTTAACATCATGGTGGCCAGGACACCAATCACTGCCCATGCCAATTACCCCTCTCTCACCATTACCAAGATCTGGTTTGCAGACCAGTCGGAAGTACAAGCTCAGCTACATAATGTGTTAAATGTGCTGAAGGGCTCCAATGCTGACCTAAATTTGCAAGGAGTAAATAGCCAAAATATTTCTGACAGCCATAACTTTCAGTTAGAACCATGCTCAGTTCTTTTGCCAGAACTCACCCCTGAGCCTGTGGTTACTTTTACAGGCAAGCATTACATTTGCACATCTAGCTGTGCAGAGAATTGCTGTGTGAAGTATCTCATATGGTATTGCATTAAGAAAGAACACTATGCCCATTTTCATTATCAGTTCCGCCCACTTTCCCAAGTAATAACGCACACTTTGTCCAACCTAATTTAATACGGAGATTGTTAGTAAAAGTTATTTGTTAGAAGTTGATAACGTTTATTGCAAGACTTCCCTCAGAAAACCTCACCCCAGCCCTTAAATTAAAGGCCAATAAAATAAGGCAAGCTAGCAGTAAACTATTTTCAACACTTGAGTAGGAGCCAGGGAGAAAACAGCAATAAGTCATTTTCCACTTTGGAAAGAACCTTGCATTTTTCGGTTCTGTTCAAACCTATAATGCCAAGTAGAACTCAGAGGTTCTGTAAGCAATCTAGAAAAGGAATAGTGTCTTTATATAGATTTTATATAACTACTTCTGTCATGATTATGAGGCTGCTTGCATCTCTGGTCCATTTCTGATCTGTCTGCATGCAGTTTTCAAGGATTTGACAGCATGTAAATGTTGCAGTACTTCTTCCCTTAGACTACAATTTTGTTACAATAGCTCTTCTGTGTATAATGTTCTGTGGCTACTAGGCAGGTCTGATTGGACACCTGCATTTCATCCCCATGGAACTTGTGACAAACAGCCCTCCTAAACACAATTATTTGGCAAATTGAATAACATATTCGAGAAATATATTAAAACAAGAAAGAGTCAATGTGCATATGTAGATGCATATCTGGATTTACCTAACCTTATGCTTCACTACAAGCCAGATTACATTAGCCTCCTTCTCTAGAATCAGGGTAAAATTATCCCAAATGGAACTCTGCTGCCACAGCTTATCTGCATCCATTCCCCAAGCTACGCCATGTAGGCATCTCTCTGTTTGCCACGTTGATCTACCTTTAGAATGCATTTTTTTCTTAGTTTTCTTTCTAGATAGACTGTTCCCTAATCAGCTTCTACATAGTATGGGGTTTCTTAAACCCCTATCCCCAGTGTAAAGTCATCCTTTTGCCTCCACTTTGTTTGTTTTATTTTTTTTCCAGCCAGCCTTGTCATCTGAAAGAATCTCTTTGGTATGGTTGCTCCATTTTTTGGCATTCAGACTCATTTAGCCCTAATAGCTTGCAATCATAGACCTTATGTCT
>NW_005841911.1:444089-462261 GCF_000455745.1 Alligator sinensis | reverse complement strand
AAATGTGCTGGAACTGTTTGATCCTGCTAATATTCAAACCTTCTATCTCAGCTATATACACAAAATACATTTTGGAGCCCAGATCTCTCTCAGAAGCACCAGAGGACCTGATCCTGATTGGAGTCTATAAGTACTATTAAATATTTAATTGAATCAACTATTAAAAGAACATTAAGGTTGCAAAGTCAAGTTAGGAAATGATAGAATTTCAGTTGTCATGCATACTTAATTTGGCCTCCTTCTATATATTCATTATGCTAAGGACGGCATCATAAGACTATAATTACATAATCAATTTTTTTTTTTTCTACTTTTTGGGTGGATTACTGCAAGTGCCAGTAGAGGAGTAGGAGGCTGAAGGTCTTTGAGGTGAGGAAAAGCTGAGAGTTAACAGATAAGGAACTCACTATGCTCCAACTTGAAAGGAACTTCTCTGTTTCCTTCATCTGAACCTCTCATCTGTTCCTCTCCTCCCTACCCTCTCTTATATATCTTCAGCCCATCTTCATTAGGCATTATCTGATAAGACCAGAAATGAAGAGGAACAGGGCATTACTGGTAATCATAAGCATCATGAAGAGAAGTCTAGAAAAAAGTTTCTACAGTAGGTGTCTCAGATGTTGCAACTAAAGCTAAGGGTATGGCTACAGTGAAGTTACTAGGGGTGTGCAAAGCAGGCCCTATTCAATTTGAATTCGGCCTGAATCAGGGACAGTGATTCAATTTGTTGATTCGGATCACTGTCCCTGATTCGATTCAGCTGAATCCAAATCTAAAGGTTCGATGCTGATTCAGAGAATCATCAATTTGGATATAGACACAGCTTTAAAAGTTTTTTCTACATAACTTGAGATAGCAGGCACAGCTTGTGAATGCTGAGATGCTGGGGTGCGTGAAGTGTCCCACCGGAGTGCGGTGGGGCCTTCCACATTCTTGGCAGTGAACCCGGAAGTGGACCAGAAGTACTCCCATTCCACTTCCAGTTCTGCTGGGGAGCATGCTGGGGGGCCCCCTGCGCTTCTCCTCTGGCTCAGCGATTGGCTGCAGGGGGACCCCAGATGCCACCCTCCTGACCCAGGAGGCACCAGTCACCAAGCCGGAGAGGGCGTGAGGGATTCCCCAGCACGATCCCGGGTGGACCCAGAAGTGGACCAGAAGTGCTCCTGGTCCACTTCCAGGTCTTCTTCCAAGCATGCTGGGGAGCCCCCTACACTTCTGTGGGATGCTCCATGTGCCCCAGCATCGCAGCACTCAAGAGCCCCTGCTGCCTAGAGGTATGTAGAAAAAACATTGAAAACTCTCTCTATGTCCGAATCTCTGAATCTCTCTGAATATATCTGATTTGGAGAGATTAAAGGGTACTCTGATTTGATTCAGATTCAGAGAGTCGGCCAACAAATCAGGCCAACTCTCCACTGAATCGGACCAGGGACCGAAGCTTCGCACAGCCCTAGAAGTTGCTACAGTGAACATGAATTTTGAGGTCTGGGCACACCTAATTCAAACTAGCTAGTATTTTTACTGCTAGCAGTGTAGCCTCAACACTGGTAAACCACCTGAGAATTCAGTCAGCTTCTTGGCTGCGTTATAGAGATGACACAGGACACTGTAGGAGGGGAGAGAGAACTTCTGTTGCATCAGCCATACAGGAGGAGCCCTGTAGGAGAACACTACTCTTCTAAGACACAGATGAGCGGGTCTTCTCTGCTTCTAAGAAATGAATGAGAACAGTTACTCCTCTCTATACCTCTTAATTGAATCCTAAAAAAGTCAGTAAAGGTAGCTGGAAGGAAGCCGAAAGGGGATGAGTTTAGTTTTAGTACCTTAGCAGACATCACTGACTGATCTGAAACAAAATATCGAATGATATATTTCTTTCTTTCTCCATTGTATTCCTCTTACCTTCTCACTGCATACTTGGGTAACTCAATTCTGTAGTGGTGTGAAAGGGCTATGCGTTTTGGTCTCAATTATACCAAAGCCTTGATAAAGTATTACACTAATTTCCTTCTGTCCCACGCACACACTCTCACCATGCATCCCAGGGCTTTGTGGGTATGCTCAAAGCATTGCTCAAAGAGATGGAGATTATTCTTTCCTCCCTCAGCACCCTCTTTTGTGCACAGAAGTGGGGAAGTATACTGTGGCCATTTGAATATTACCAAGCCATTCCAAAGTGCCCCACTATTTCAAATATGATTTGGCAAAGCTGCTCTGTCTCCAACCTCGAAGAATAAACAACTAGATTAGCTGTCACTACAATGTGACTTTCTGTTACTAAATTCAGAAGAGAGTGGATTAAGGTTAATTCCCTACTGAGTAGGGTTTAGAGATGCTAATTAAAGTTTGGGAAGACCAGCCAAAACTTCAAGTACACAACCTGTAGACTAAGCTGCAATGTTTTGCTGAGGACAGAAGATATATGCACCCTTGGGAAGTGTGGTGGGTGGGGTGAAATAATTGCAATGACAATGACAAGTGACAGAAAATTAAACCAATCTCATGAAAGCATTACATTTGTCATGCATTTCTGCAGATCATTTCTGTAATCTCTAGAAATGATGTGCAAATGTTTCTTATTTCTGTCCTGTGTTGGTACAGCATGAATAGCTGTTTAATATCATTATTACTAAAATACATTATTCCTATAATGTGTCAAGCCTAACTAAATACTTACACTGCATTCCAACAAGTTCTGGGCATCAATGGTTTTATTTCTGCAAAATCTATATATACTTACAACCCAGAACTAGTAAATTAAATAAATGAATCTTAAGGATTCAAACAATTTTACAGCTTCCAGGAATTTCCTAGCAACTGTAAATTCAAACTATCTTTCTTGTTTATTGGAGTAAGTTCTCTCTTTTTCTGCATAAAAGATTATTACTCTGAGTTGATCAGAGTCTGTGCATATATACTTCAATTAAATGGATCAGTTTAATGCATAATAATATTTTTAATTATTTCCTATGTGAATAAATTTTAGGTCCAATAGCTAAATATTTCTCCGTGATAGAAGGAAATAATAAAATTTTCTTAGTGCATGGGAATCCTTGGGAATCCTTTCAGTTTTATTGATTGAACAAATTCAGTACATTTGAGCTCTACAGAACACTATCTAGCCTACATTTTCCATAGCAGTTGTTAATCCCAGAAGGGATCTAGAACCACAGAGACCATTATATATTCCAGAGGGGTATGTTCTCACAGGGGTACAACAGCTTTAAACCAACTCATTTTAGCCTTAAATGAGACACCAACCTTTCTTCCTATGTGACTAAATTGATTGCTGGTCTTGGAAGCCAACTTAGCCATTGGGAATTGCATCAGGGATGCATGAACTGTGAGTGTAAAGTACCTCTTCTGTCAAGTGGAAGGAGAAAGGTAGTGAACAAAGGGTGTTTTCACCATAATTGAACTGCAGGCATGTATTATGGTAACTTTAAGAGGATGCCATTGCATAAATCTTTCTGCCAGATTTACCATTCTGAATCACAGCTTTTAGTCCTGGAGGTGAAGAGAAGCCCATATCATTCTTTTTTCCTTGATGGTAAAGCCAACAATTTGAAAAATGTGACCTAAACTATATGACCAAGGGGCAGCCTAATGCATGCCTAAATTAGTTCTTTCAAGAAGGCATTTGAGGAGGACTTAAGAGTCATCAAATGTGAATTTTTCTCAATGAATGGGATGAATCATTGAGAATGAATTGTCTGTTTTGGAGTCTGGCCAGGCCTCAGAAAACTGCTTTCTCCCCTTGATTCAAGGATTTTCCAACTAGCCATCTCATCAGTTGATGATAATTGCCAGGTTGATCATGTGATGGAGGACTAAAATATTATGTAAGTGCAGCATTCCAAGCTTTGGCAGGTAACCATCAACAGGAGAGATCAACAGAGGTGTTAACACCTAGCTGCTGGCCACATCAACACTTTCCGCCCAGCAGCATTCTGGCATCCCTTCTAATTTCATATCCAAGGCTCATGGCCCACCACAGGCAGGCAGAATGGTACCCAAGAGTGGAGTTTTGCCCAAACTGCAGTCAGGAGAAGCTGTGGTGGTGACAGCATTTGAGTCCTAGTGCTGGCCTATCTCAAATGTGAGCTGGGTCATTCTGACCTCCACAAAGAAATGTTGCCAGCCACTGCTCTAGTTAATCTTTGTACAAGGAAATTAGCTGATGCACTGAGAACATATGGTATTTTGGGGCTTATACATCCCAAAAAGAAATATAACATTCTGGTTGGGAGTGAACTTTAAGTAGGAGAATATACTCTAATTTATTTACTCGGTGGAAAATCAAAAATCCTGAATCATATGCACTTTATGACAGAAATGATGTATAATTGCCTCATTACAAGAACTGCAATATGTTATAGTGCCACAGGACATTTTTCCCATTAGAATGAATGCTTTTTAACCATCTTTAAAGTCAGACTGACCTGGTGGTTTATGCTTTGTCATAGTAGGAAAGTAATTAACACCAATGTTGCATTATAATATAAACTGCAATACTGTGACTGCCTGCTGCCACTCAAACATACCACTATAAGTGCTATCGTTATAACACCATTTTTATCAGACCTAATTATTAATATTCACATCTGAGGTTTTAACAGCACACTTACCAAGACGACTAATCCTTCTTTTTTGTATCTGGACCTTACGGCAGCACCTACTGAAGTGACTAGCAGTTTTTCTGAGTTTCCATGAAACTGGAACAGGGCTTCTATCTTCTATAAAGCCCCATATATTAAACTTATTTTTGGCAAATGCTGTTTTGAATTTTTGCTGACTTTGAGAATAGCATCTACCTTGTCTTAGAAAATGTTATTGCTGATAGGACCAATATTTCTTTATGCAGACTTCCATGTAATGGAAGTGGCTGTTCAATGTTGTTCAGCAAAGTAGTGCAGCATTTGTTATTAGCAAACAGCTAAATGCACTACTGACATCTGTTTGATATCCTCATCTCCAAGGAGTACATGCATCTATAGACAAAAGCCTGGTGCTCAGATTTACTGTCAGCTTATCATCAAAGAGCTGCCACTTAGTGTGTACCCTTGAAATGTCTATATAATATGTAGTAGCTATAACTTGTAAATTATAATGCCACAACTGTGTCTCTGATGAAAGCAAATACCAAAATTGGAAAGAGCCAAAAAGTCTGAAACAAATATCCAGTATTAGTATAAGTCAATAGAAATGCTGAGTATATGACCAACATACATATCTGCACAGAACCAGCAATCACCCGAAACACACCAAAAAAGCTGTGATATACAGCCAAGCCCTCAGATACTATCACATCTGTACTGAAGAGAACACCCGGGATTGCCACCTCACCAATCTTAAAAAGGCTTTCACCCAGCAAGGACACTCCTCCAGAGAGGTAGATCTCATGTTTGAAAGAGCCACCTGGATACCATGTGAAGAACTGCTGCAGTACAGAAGAAAAACACCCACAAATCGCACATCGCTGGTTATGACCTATCACCCATCCCTTGAACCTGTACGGAAAATCCTCAAAAAATTGCAACCCATATTAGAAAGAGACCCTATTCTTAAAAAGATCTTCCCAGAGCCACCCATCCTAGCCTTCAGACAAGCACCGAACCTCGCCAACCTCATCACCAGAAGCAAACTTCCTCAAGCCCAGAACACACCAAAACGATCCAGACCGTGCCATGACAAGAAATGCAAAACCTGCCCACACATCTCCACCACCCCCACTATTACTACACCCCACAACAGAGCCATCAGCATCCCAGGATCTTACAGCTGCACCTCCAGAAATGTAATATACCTCATCCAATGCACCAAATGCCCTGATGGAAGATATGTAGGAGAGACCAGACAACAACTGCGCACCAGAATGAATGCACACCGGAAATCCATCAAAGACAGAAACACCCAATTACCGGTGGGGGCACATTTCTCACAGGAGGGCCACTCTCTCTCCAATCTCTCAGTCCTGATCCTCAAGGGAAACTTACACAACACTTCCCAGAGACGAGCCTCTGAACTCCATTTCATCAACCTGCTGGATACTACAGATCATGGACTAAACATAGACATTGGATTTTTGATACATTACAATCTGTCTGGCAACTGACTCCCCAGCCCAGCCCAGCCCAGCCCAGCCCAGCCCCTGGCTTCTTTACTTTTCATTCCATTCAGGAAGAGCACACACCAACTGCTGCAGCTTCCTGAGCCTGACAAAGGGTTTTTGAACCCGAAAGCTTGCTTAATAACTTCTCCAACCATTTGGGTTGGTCTAATAAAAGATATCAAATTCACCCAAGGGACCTTGTCTGCCTATGTCCTTAGACCAACATGGCTACAACCTAAACCCCTGAGTATATGCTAAGCATTTTTAATGTCAATGACAGTTGTTAGTCCTCTCCTTAGATCAAGGGTGGCCAATAGGCCACAAGTGGCACAGATAAACTCTCGGGGTGCGTCCAGATGAGAACGGTCATGTGGTATGTGGTGCTGCAAACATGTTTGCAGTGCCACATACCACACAGTCCAGAGTTCTCTGCAATGCAAAGGCATGCTGCCCGAGCATGTACTGCTCTGTTTTGTTTTGTTTTTTCCCATGTTTTTGTTTTTACCCCGAACTTCTTTGTTGTTTCATTTTGCCTTTTGGAAAAAAAAGGTCAACATTATATTCTGAGGCATGTTGTATATGAGAAAAATCAGGTAGGTCTTTTGTTTTTTAGAGATCATATGATCAAATGACATAACCCTCATATTTTCAATTTTATTGCAATTTATATTTTTCTATCAAATTTTTATATATTGCATAGAAGTAGGCAAAATAAAGACTACTGGGAAATAGATTTGTTCAAATGTAAACCAAATCAACATTGTTCCTTGAAAGACTAATCTATTTGATACAGTACCCATGAACCCTACAGAGTACATTTTCATTTTGATGCATGTGAACAACATGCATATATGTGAGTATCTAAACTCAGTGGAAATGGCAATATACACCCTCAGATTCTTCTGTTATATAAATACCTGCTATAATATCTTAAATAGATTTAAATCTTTTCTAGCTAATGTTGTATAATCCATGAAAACATTAACAGACAACTAAAAAGAATGCATTTTAACCTAATCTAAACCTTCAAAAAATAGGCTAGTTATATGACTGTAGGCATTGCATCCATGTTGTTAATACATAAGTATTAAAAGTCAATCATTACAAATCTTAAGTAACAAACCTGCTTACTGGCATCTCAGAATACTGATATCATCATATTTTTATACCATTTGTTGAAACTTTTAGGACCTAGCATAAAGAAAAGGAATGTAAGAGACCAGAAATTAATTATATGGGGGAGTTGCAGGTAGCCTGAAAATTTTATTCTAAGTTTCCAATATGATTTTCTCAGAAAATGAAGAATTAGCCTAGTGAATCTAAAAAAAAAAAGAAAAAGGAAAAAAAAAATCTCAGCATCTTAACAGCAAGTGCTGGACCTAGGGAGAGGAAATCACTAGCACACCTATAGGTTGGGGGATGACCTTCTCAGCAGCACAGCAGCAGAAAGACATCTCGAAGTCATTGTTGACTCCAAGATGAGTATGAGTCTTCAATGTGATGAAGTAATTAGCAGAGCTAACCACACTTTGTCATGCATTCATATGTGCATCACGAACAGGTCCAGGGAGGTGATGCTCCCCCTCTACACGGTACCAGTCAGGCTGCAGCTGGAGTATTGCATCCAGTTCTGGGCACCACAATTCAAGAAGGATGTGGACAACCTTGAGGGGGTCCAGAGGAGGGCCACTCATATGGTTAGAAGCCTGCAGGAAAGGCCTTATGAGGAAAGGCTGAGGGACCTAGACTTTTTCAGCCTCTGCAAGAGAAGACTGAGGAGGGATCTTGTAGCAGTATACAAATTCACCCAGGGCCGGGGGGTAGGGGGTGGCAGCAGGGAATACGAGATGCTCTGTTTAACAGAGCACCCCTTGGAATAACCTGGAACTGCAGCCACAGGCTGATAGAGAGTAGATGTAGGTTGGACATCAGGAAGAACTTCACAGTAAGAGTTACCAGAATCTGGAACAGGCTTCCAAGGGAGGTGGTGCTCTCCCCTACCTTGGAGGTCTTCAAGAAGAGACTGGACAAGCACCTGGCTGGGGTCACATGACCCCAGAACTTTTTCCTGCCACTAGCAGGGAGTAGGACTTGATGACCCATTGAGGTCCCTTTGACCCTAGCATCTATGAATCTATGACTGTCCACTGTGAAATGTGTGTGGACACCTGCTTCCCTGTCCTTTCTCTGGAAATGTCCTTCTTTTGAAAAATATTTAATTTGATTTAACTATACCCTTGTTTCCTAGATGCATTCTACATAACTAATGCCATGCCATATTTTAAAATAATCTTTATTTTAAAATAAATTGAAATAATTTCAGGTTTTGATGCAAAAACTTGTTGAATAAAAGAAAAGAAAAGAAAAGAAAAGAAAAGAATTTCATTTTTACATTAACCTGGTATTTTTTTGGTTTGTGCATTACCCATTGTACTGGATCCTTGCCAGTAAAGAGAACAGTGATTTATGGATCCAAGGAAAGAAAAGGACTCATCAACACATCAAGAATTTGGGCTTATTCAGAATTGATTTAAATTTGTTATTAACCCTCAGTTCTAATTCTGACTCATTGTGTGTCTGTTTTTTTAAAAAGATCTGTCACTTGGCTATACTGAAACAGGAAAACATTTCTTTTTCAGGAACTTATTAACAGTTATGTTAATCAGAGAAGAACCTGGAGAGGTTCTGAACTGTTCAGCATAAATCATATTATACTGTTGGGGAGAACCACATGATCAAGTGTATTATTTTAAATGTTATTTCATTTACACTGGTAATTACTACAAACATGGTGCATAATTGCCAGTGCAAAATAGGCCTGACACAACACAGTGGCATTTGTCTATCTGCTGATTTCTACTTGTTTAAGTAAGAGGAAAGAAATAATTGCCAAGCTGATATTTTCCAGGTGATTCCAGAAATATTATTCTTCTAATAAAAGTGGGTCAAGATTACACAGTTTAGGATTCTTCCAACAAAAACAACACCATTTGCAACTTCTTTTTCTGGTTAATACTTTACATGTTCTTTTAAATTCAAATGCATAAACTAGTGACAATAAAGACAAACCACTAAATGGCTAAAAACAGGCTAAAATGTGATGTGCAAAACCTGTTATATCAGTAACAAAGTATTTGAATGGTTTTAATAGTAATAAGGGAAATGATCATCATAAAAGGCATGGCAGTAAGAACAGCATTGTGCAGAGTTCACTATGCTCAAGGAAGAGGTTTAATTCATGTAGCTCTGTATCAATTAGCTCTATTTTAATGTAAGGTAAATTAATTAAAGCAAGTTTGTAAAAGCATATGAATCAACTGTGAGTTATATTCAAAAGTAAGAATACTAAATAGAGGGTTTGTTTCTTTCTTCTTTTTAGCCTCTAAAAGTTATTTTATTCGGTAGTTTGCTTCCAGAAATGTTCAGTCTTGGGAATATAATCACCATGGCAAATGGCTCAATACATTAAATGTGATTACAAAAGGGACTTGAATGCCTCATAGGATCGATATTAGGCTAGGGACAGCATTTCATTTGAAGGATAAGAGTTCCAAAACTACCAGAGTGGTAGTGACCAAACTTCATGATCATATGAAAGCCATTTGATATCTTATATATGAAATTAATTTAATTACAAATCTTAGTAGACAGGTGCCCACATTACAAACACCAACACTAGATTTTGAAGAACTGCAGATAGTCTTAGTACACAGACCCAAGACTGAACAGCTGGAATTTTATTGCAGAGAAAATTCATATGCAGGAAATTGCTAATTTTCATGCAAAACAGGTTAGATGGAGCACTTAAACTCATTTAATTGAATATGGTTTGAGAGGTGAAAACATAAAATTAATAGGCAAAATGTCTCAAATAGAAATCAATACTCCAAAAGAATTATACCCAAGAGAAACCTGGCCCCTTGCTTATAACCTGTCTAAAAGGATACAAAGCCTGTGTGCTTGGAGAAAAGGCAGTAATAACCCTGTCAAATCTATGGGTTCAATGCTTAATTTATCAAAGTCTGAGAAAATGAACTATCTGGAGTTCCCATTTTTGATGTTTCTAGAACTTTCATAATAACAAGAAAGGAATAGGGCATTTTTATTTTGACATAAAATCTGCAGTGAAGAATGCTGATGTTTTAAAATTCTTATCATTGTGCTTTGTGTAATGAAGAAACATGAATATCTGAAAGATTTGACAAGTAAACTTTTGGAGAAAATTAAATATCCATTATTGATTTAAATGTTGACAACGTGAATGTAGCTTTGTTCTGTTTCAAGACATACCAATCACTGATTATTTAGAAGGAGAAATAACTCTGCATGACAAGTTTATTTATTATACACTTCATCTTCTGCAATAAATTTGATTACTTACCTACATATTGGGTCTGATTCACTTCCTACTGAATTTAGAAAGGGGGCGAGGGGGGAAGGTTTCAGTCCCCATGGGACTTGTTCTGCATTTATATAAGTGTTCAGAGTAAGAAGCAATATCATTTTTGTGTGTTAAAATTGATTAGTAAAAGGATCTGATAGGAAAAAAAATTCTGAAAGAGGGACTAGACTATTGAGTATCAACGAGTGTGCCATGGGGTGCCTTTGAGGGTGCTGTGTAATATTCATATGCAAATACCTACACAACTCACAAGATTAATTCAGAAATTTCAGTTAGGAATCCACAGTCTCAGGAATATTCTGTTACCTGTTATGATCCTTCTCAGTTCTTTGCAACTGAAAATTTACTCTCTTATTTTTCCATAGTCAAAAAAGACTAAAAGCCAAGTGCTGGCTTTTTCTAAAGGGTGAACTGAATCTGGAAAAAGTTAAGAACTACTGGAGTAGACTTGCAACCAGGGCTCTGTGACAATCTGGCACATCTGTTTCCTAGCCAAACTAGAAAAAAACGTGATTTGATCCAAAAAAGGAAATTATTTTTTCCCCCCAGGGAAACAAAAAGTCAAACACAGTATCTTTCAGGCATGTTTAACATGGAAAACAAAGGGTTCATTTAGGGCTTTATTATGTTACACTGTGAGCAGCACAAATGTTGACTGGTGTTCCTGCTGGCTCAAGTTTGGAGCAGTATTACATTCAGGCCAGTAGGGGCCTGAAGGACTGGAAGGTAAGAATCCCCCACCCAGGCTTTGCCCCTGCTCCCAGACTTTCAGGGCTCCCCCCCTCCCCCACTGGGGTTCCTCTCTTCCTCCTGCCTAGGCAGGGAAGGGTTAACCTGCCTGCCCAGACGCCATACCTGGCTGCTGCTCTTCTGGCCCAGTGCAGAAGCAGCAGTGGTGGCTGCAGGCAAGCAGGTTAACCCTTTCCTACCCGCTCCCCTGGGACAGGCAGCACATGCAGCAGGGAAGGAGGGCAAGGAAGCAGTGGGAATGTGGGGCTTTGGAGAGGGGGCAGTGGGCCTGATCTGGGCCAGTCGGCAGGAGGGGGTGAGTGAGGTGTTTACACTAAAGTGTGATCTAGAATGGGCACACCTTAGTGCAGAGGTAGGCAAAACATGGCCCGCGGTCCAGATGCAGCCCACAGATGGGTTTTGTCCAGCCCATGCAGGGTCCCTCAGTCCCACCTGGCCAAGGCATCATCAGCCCATGGTGCACCCTGATGCCCCTAGGCATGCAGCAGGGCTGTGGCAGCTCCATGCTTGACTGCCTTTTTAAGCAGCTGCTGGACCCAGCCCCATGGTACTGGTGGGGACCCATGTGCAGCCCCACCCATGCTGCACTTGCTGCAGACTCTCCTGCTTACGCTGAACAGCTGCAGCAACAATAGTGTGGACAGGGTAGAAGTATGCTTGGTGCAGGGAAAAGCAGCCCCTTCCCCTCACTGCTGCCTGGCGCTTCCTGCAGCAGCTGCACAGGGCCCATGCTGGGCTGCCCTGCAGCTCCTCTGTGCTGCCCCCGCTGCCCTGTGGGGCAGACCAGGGATGGTGGTGACAGCACAGAGCAGCCCAGTGTAGGCTCCACACAGCTTCTGCAGGAAGTGACGGGCAGTGGTGAGGGGGAGGGGCTGCTTTTATGCAATCACCTTTATATACACGATGTGGACACGCACAAATCAGGACAAAAAAAATCTTTTAAAAATAAAATCTAAATATGTTATTGTGGATGTTACATTTTTAATATATAATTTGTTGTTTTCTTCTGGTTCCAAGATGGCAAACTCCCGTCCCAAAAGGAGTACTCCTGGGACAAAGGCAGGGACTTCCATTAACAAGGTCAGGGGTTAGGGGGCAGGATTTCTGCTACCAAAATGGTAACCAGGGGCCGGGCATCTGTGAAGGAGTGGAGCTACCTGTGTGGCCCTCAATAGCTCACCAAACCCTGTGAAGTGGCCCTCCAGCCAAAATAATTGCCCGCCCCTGCCTTAGTGTAATACAATCCAAGTAGCATGGATCACAGATAGTCCTGTCCTACAGTGGCATAACTTTGAGCTGCCTAATGACCACTTAAAACTAGTTTCAGGTGTTAATATATGGACAATCCAGGGGGTTAAGAACTCTAGGAGCCGCCCAAAATTACTGTGTAACAAAGCCCTTAGGCACCATTCAGAAGCTGGAAGAGGAAATGATGTCAAAAGTGTTGCCACCCCTTTTTCCTTTGATTACAGAATTTATCTCAGGAGAGCTGAACTGGCACCTCCAACCTCTTGAGATCACAATCCCCATTTTTTAAGGTGTTCTGGGATGGGTTGTTCTCACTTTATCCTCCTAAAGCTGTTCACTTTGTGGAAAGCACAGGAGAGTGAGAATGCCCAAAGTACCTCATCCTTGCTGCACCCATTTGGAAAGTGAGACTATAGCTTGAGTCCTTGTGCCATGAATATTGAAGTATATTTGGCCAATCGTCAACAAGAGGGGCTGAGAACAACCCATACCACAACACTCTTCTGTGAACTAGGACATATGGATGTGACTCTCCACAGGAAAAGAAGGGTGTTACCTCTCAGCTCTGTGTTCTTGGGGAACCCTAGCACAGGACGCAGCCTGTCTGACTCACAAAGAACTCTCCCCCTCAGCCTGAACAAGAACTGATTAGAGGAAGGACTTACAAAAGACAAGGAAGATGCAGTGGGAGATGCACCTAAAGCCCTCCAGACAAGGGTGACAAGAGTGAAGCAACTCCCCTGGTCTCATTTGCATCTGAGATGGAACCAGATGACAACTCATTTAAATGGGAAATGGTACAGGCATGCACCTTTGTTAGCATTCAGGATGGAGAGCAGAGATTCCAAGGCAAGGACTGCACTGAATTCTGGGATCAGAAAAGTATGGAGGCACTGCATGATGGGGAATCTCTGCTTCAAATGCTAATCAACCCATGTCTATACACATTCGGCTCAGCATTTATCATATCAATTCTAGTAATGACTCCTTTATTGGTATCCAAAACACCGAATCTGCCTGTCTGTATTGTGAGCTCCCTCAGAGCAATGCCACCCATAGTCAGCAGTGATCAGTTCCTATTATCCAGCACATGAGCCATTGTTTACCCATAAACAAACCTCGTGTTCTCCCTTGAGCCATTGTTAGTACCCTACAAAACCCTGACCCAAGTTCAAGTTCCTGCCCTGGTGCTTGAATCTAAAAGCTGCACCGGTTCCACTTCTTTTTTGTCTGGATCCCTCCACCAGTCCTGCTCAGAACTCTGCCCATCTGCCAGCTTGAACAACACCTGGGATCCTTGTCTGGTTCAAGCTTCACTGAGTGGTGAGACCCCAACCCTCTCTCTCTCTGCCTCCAGAAACCTGACTTTTATTCTCTTACTCCAGGCACAGGTTTCTAAACCTTTCTAAACCTGACTTTTGCTAATCAAACTCAAGCTAGAATTCCCCAAAAACCTCATTAAAACTATGTCATATTGTAACTGTTTATTTGTCTCTCTCTTGTATGGCTATTATTACTGGTATCATCATAAGTTCATATAACTGGCAATAAATAACTTTTATGGTCAAGCTGGCTGCTATACTTTCTCTCTGGATGTCACCTACTCTTTCTTCCCCTTGACCTCCTCATGTGCTTTGCAGCAAAGCTTCTTTTACCTAAGTCAAAGATCCCTATAATGCCCAAAATCTCAGTGGGGACTGCTCATCAAGGAGGTTACTACTAAGACCATTGTGACTAGAAATTGTGATGTGCTGAGTTTTGAGGCACATGAGAGTATTAGCTGAAAGTGCTGATTGGACCCAGCCTGCTCAGATGTACTCTGTTAGCGTGTGTGTATGTGTGTCTAACTGCATTTATTATTGCTGAAATAAGGGATGAACTGAGTTCAAGAAACATGAGGGTGATAGCTTAACAATGCTGAATAGTCTGGCCTGACTCAGATGTGCTCTGTTAACCCATGTGCTTGTATTTGACTGCATTTTATTGCTGCCCTGATTAACTGAGTTCAAGGCATATGAGGGTGTTAGCTTGTCAATGCTAAATAACCCGGCCTGGCTCAGGCATGTCCTGTTGATCTGTGTGTGCATGTTTGTACATGTGTTTGACTGATTTGGTGGTTGGAGGAACCCAGCCCCATTGAAACTGAGTCCTGCAAGATAGCTCCATTGGGGGTGAGGACTTGCAAAGGGAGAGATACAGCTCCATATAGAAACACAAGTAACACAAGCAGCACATTGATAGAATTACAAAGACCCCCACAAACATGCCCCTAATAAATGAGCACACCCCAAAGTGACAAGCAAATCTGGTAACAAGGAATCAATTCCCCAGCTCCCCCAGCTTGGGCAAGTACCAATTACCCTAACCATCAAGCTCCTGGGTAGAAGATCATTCTCTTCCCAAATGTTTTTTAATTAGTCTAAACAATAAATAACAAAATAACATCTGCAAAAAGCATCAGTCAGTCATCCTGACTCTGCAAGTGGTTTCTCAATAATTGAAGCATATTTTTGGTAATAAGCTATTAACAGAAAATACACTGCATTTCAGACCATGCTATAGGTCAAGACTTTTAACAACAACATCCAGGATGACTATATGCCAAATGAAATGGGAAAAGAGCTTAAACAAGAAGGTTTTGTAATACAGTCCTGTCTCTGAAACCTTGTGGTTAAGAGCACAAGTCTTTTGTCTGCTAAATTTTGAGCCACCATAAGTGTTTAGTATTTGTAGACTTCCTTCAGATCTACAAATCAGGCAGGTCTTGATCTGCTGGATATTTGTGTTCAAACATAATGTTAAGGTATAGCTTATATGCTATATAAGGTAT
Organism: Alligator sinensis; assembly: GCF_000455745.1. Taxonomy (NCBI): domain Eukaryota; kingdom Metazoa; phylum Chordata; order Crocodylia; family Alligatoridae; genus Alligator; species Alligator sinensis. The sequence continues at coordinate 446,919 of NW_005841911.1, read as the reverse complement.
AGTTTATATGCATATAAAACAGTTTATATGACAAAATAAAACTCTCACCTTTTTTCCTCCCATAATGAAAACTCAGAGACAAAACCCAAACATCATTCTGTCTTCTGTAACTGAAAAACTGAACTGTTGTTAGTAGCGGTATTTTCACTAAGCTCTAACCCTTGAAAATGATGTTTGTACCTAATCAAAATATATTTTGTGAATTATTCAAAACCCAAGATGTTAAAAGAATGGGATCTGAGACTATATTTTTTGAGAGTCACAGCTACAGAAATAATTTTCAATTAATCTCTCAAGGAGAGATTCAAGAAAACAATATACTATATTCAAGAAAACTATATTCAAGAAAACAAATGATATAGTCAAATCAGGTTATTTCCACATTTATGCACACTAAAAGTGTGAATGGGCATAATTCATGCATAAAAAAAATGAAGACAAAGGGTAAAATGAAGTCACTGGCCCTGATTCACCCTTGCCTAACATACTATTTATATCAGTGCAATGCAAGTCTAAATATATGGTAAACATCTCTGATCTCAGAGCAAAAAAGACTGCTTGCTAATCTACTGTCAGAGCTCTGAACTACCTTGAGAACTTGCAAAGAAGACATTTTAATTTCCAACCTTTTTCTAAGGCCTCATCTATACTTGTGGGAATTACTGGCAGGGAGGTGGGAAAGAATGGACAGGAAGTATTATGGACTTTCTGTTAAGCACTCTCAGTTAAGTACATCAGTGTAGATGTACTACATTAAGTGTAAAAGCAGATGATGTGCAAGGGTAAGCTACAATGAAAGTTACAAAACTCCATGGTCTTCTAGTGCAATGCACATTCACCAGGGATTCACACAGCTACAGGCCTCTGATCGTGCCCAGTCTTTTGTAGTTAGAAATACAGGGTCAAACAGGAACATTCAGCTCAACAGTTAAGCATTAATGGGTCATTACCAGGTATCTTTTTACTGGGATATAGAAAACTTCCTTAAGAACACATCAGTTGTAAACAATCTGTATTTAGGCCAGTGTCTGGGATAGATAAAGATACTAAAAAAAGGATGTATATAAAGAAACAGAGATGGGGAAAGAGGGAGACTGAGTGTTTGTGTTAAATGGAACTCTAAAAAGCTCAGTAAAAAATAGACAATAGGATCTACCTAAGGAATGGCTAGAACAGGCTACTCTGGAGCATTCAAATGAAAGGACATACCTAGCATGTACATCTCTGATTATTAGTGTATAAAGTTACTGCTCTCCAAAGACACTAGTAAATAGCATGGCCTGTTTCTAAGGAGCTAAATTTTATTTAATGTATGAATTACTAACAGCAGCCTTTATCTTAGCTGTCCGACTGCATTGCACTGCTGAGTTTTACACCCTTACAGTGTGTTAATAAAAGGTGACTTGTGGTATTTACAAATGAGGCCCTAGAATCTATTTCAACCAGAGACATGAAATTGAAGTCTGTGATTTACCTGACACTGTCACAAGTGAGAAGCATCTGCTAATGGCTTTAACATCAAGGGAATCCTCATTCTCTCTGAATCTAGTTTAGGGTTTGTTAGCAAATACTCTTCAGTTATATGCTGGCAAGTATGTCCTAGACTAGACTGTCTTATAGTAAATAGATTCTAGTTACTCCCATGATTACTTGTGCTGCACTTGAGTTATTCCTCAGAGTAAATATTTGTTAAACAAGCCTTAACATTCTGTTCATTAAGCTTCTGTCTGGCTTTTCAGCTGAAAGCACTGGAAAAAATATACCTTTCATTATACTGCCTCTGTCAATTGTCTCCTAGTAAGAAGGCCGCACGGGGGGGATGCTGGGACAAGCAGTTTACAAATATAATTCACATTTTACACCAAACAGATGTTTTGAACACTGAGCTACCCAAATCACGAAAACTATGAAATGTTTAAAACCAGAAGTAGTATGGAGACCTGGAAAATGGACTTCAATGAGAATCATGGAAAATTAGGGTTGGAAAGGACCTGAAGAGGTCATCTAGTCCAACCCCTGCTCAGAGCAGGACCAGTACCAACTAGACCATCCCAGCCAAGGCTTTGTCTAGATGGGTTTTAAAAACCCTCCAAGGATGGGAGAGTCCAAAACCTCTGTGGGTAACCTGTTCCAGTGATTTACTAGTGAGAAAGTTTTTCCTAGTATCTAACCTAAATTTCCCTTGCTGCGACTTGAAACCATTGCTCCTTGTTCTGTCATCTGCCAGCACTGAGAACAGTCTAGCTCCAAGTAAAAGATTAAAACATGAAAACTAGAGTAGAAGGAGCACATAAAAAGTGGAAACAGGGAGAGATCACCAAAGACGAATGGGGCACATAAAAAGTGGAAACAGGGAGAGATCACCAAAGATGAATGGGGCACATAAAAAGTGGAAACAGGGAGAGATCACCAAAGACGAATGGGGCACATAAAAAGTGGAAACAGGGAGAGATCACCAAAGACGAATGGGGCACATAAAAAGTGGAAACAGGGAGAGATCACCAAAGACGAATGGGGCACATAAAAAGTGGAAACAGGGAGAGATCACCAAAGACGAATGGGGCACATAAAAAGTGGAAACAGGGAGAGATCACCAAAGACGAATGGGGCACATAAAAAGTGGAAACAGGGAGAGATCACCAAAGACGAATGGGGCACATAAAAAGTGGAAACAGGGAGAGATCACCAAAGACGAATGGGGCACATAAAAAGTGGAAACAGGGAGAGATCACCAAAGACGAATGGGGCACATAAAAAGTGGAAACAGGGAGAGATCACCAAAGACGAATGGGGCACATAAAAAGTGGAAACAGGGAGAGATCACCAAAGA
>NW_005841911.1:397123-443138 GCF_000455745.1 Alligator sinensis | reverse complement strand
TTACAAGAAATAATGGCCACAAGCTAGCAGAGAGCAGATTTAGATTGGACATTAGGAAGAACTTCTTCACAGTTAGAGTGGCCAAGGTCTGGAACGGGCTCCCAAGGGAGGTGGTGCTCTCCCCTCCCCTGGGGGTCTTCAAGAGGAGGTTGGATATGCATCTAGCTGGGGTCATCTAGACCCAGCCCTCTTTCCTGCCTGTGCAGGGGGTTGGACTCGATGATCTATTGAGGTCTCTTCTGACCCTAACATCTATGAATCTATGAATCTATGAATAAGGCACAGCATACGGCTAAAGTAAAAAAAATAGATGTCAACATGAGTAGAAGATATTCAAACAGGTGCAATACTCTGATCATGAGTCTGGAACTCCTCAGGTACAATCTCAGTACTGACACTCATTCCCTGTGGGAGTATGGGCAAGTCTAAAATTAACCTTGTACATCACTCTTCTCATGTTAACACATTAGACAATTAGGGAAATAGGGAAATTGAATCTTGATTTTTTTTATTACTATTTTTCTTCATGGAGCCTTTTTAAATTTTGTGCACCTTAGATTTCTGCCAGGATTTCACCCACTGCGGGTTTTTTTATCTCACATCATTTTAGATTCATTTATTTTTTACTGTGTGTATTTCCACTGCCCTTCTTTTATCACATGAACTGCAATGATATCTAAATTCAAAGTAAATTTGTAAACCTACAATGTTTCAGTAGCTGTGAAATTAAACAAAATTAGTTCTCTCATCCTTAACAACAACTAGTTATAGGGGCATTGAGAGAATTAATGTTCATAAAGTACTTTGAAGATGTCAAGTGCTTATTAATTACAAGTTAATTGGAGAAAGGATTATGCTTTTGTAAATAATAATAAATTATTAACATAGCTGATGGGCAATAGGGAATAAGTAGATTCTGAGCAGGATTGTTAAAGATTTATGTGTTTAACAAGTATTTAAGAGAGGGAGAAAGAGAGAGAGAGAGAGACTTGTTGAAGATGATTAGTGAGCTTACACCTGTAGGAAATTCTTACATAGGTGGAGGATAGAGAATAATCATAGCATTACTTTTCCTTTCTTAACTTTGATTCATTGGTGTTTTGCCTAGAGCTATGCTTTGGAGAAAGAGGGCTGCATGGCATTGCTACATTGCTGCTAGGAGCAGTTTAAGCTTTAATGGCACAATACATGTGCAACAGACATGTTTGAGAGGCAGCACACTTAATTCTTGGTAGAAAGGGTTATACTAAATACTTTACCAAAGATTAATTCCACATGGAGACTTTGTCTCCCTAACTATCTGGAATAATGGTAGCCTTAATGCTGGACATGTTAGGCCCAGCTTATAAAAGCACTTTTCAGTGGTTAGGGCAACTCTGAATTGGGAGAGCCAGGTTCAGTTCCCGTGCAAACATAAATAATTCATTTAAGGTATGGACACACCATTTAGCCACTTTTAAAGGACATGGGGAGCTGCTCCTGCTCAGGAATGTGAAAACTGTAACAATCCATTACATCTGCATGATCCTGTAGCACTACAAGTTAGCTAAATTTTCCTAACTTTGATCTGAATAAGGCAGGATTAAAGTTGGAATGTTTTTGCTACATTCTGCATTGCTACAGAATCATCCCATATTACAGCTGTATTGTTATTGGTATTTTTCGATAGTGTTGCAACTGTTACATCTGTCTATACCCTTAGGCTAAGTACAGACAGTCAAAAAGCCTGAAGGGGAATCAATCCAATCTTTGCAGGCTTCTCTAAGCTGCATGGAATGGATCGTTAACAAATAGAGCTCATGTTCACTCTTTGGTTGGGGCATATGCCTGCACTGGCTGAGGCCAGAAAGTGGGGGGCACTCTTGCATGCTTCCTATTGTGCCAGAAGTTACTGAAAACACTCGAGTGCAGCTGAGTGGAGGCCACCCCTCATTGTCTGCCTCACACATGTCCCAAACTCCCTGCTGTCTCCCACACTGAAGTGAGGGGAGAAACAAAGCCCCCTCCCCCACAGTATCCCACCCCTCCCCAGCTGGGATCTTCCCAGCTGCCTGGCACAAGTCTTCTGGGCTGCCCAGTGCTTCTTCCAGTGCCCAGCATGAGGGCAACCTTGGGATATGCCTGGTGGTCCAGGGAGCTTGTGCCATGTGGCAGGGTCCAATCCTTCCTTCTATGCAGCACTCTGGTCCCCACTGCCTGGCATAAACCTCCCGCACTGTCTGGCACATGTTGCCAGCTGCTGCTGGTATCAGGCTCCAGTGAGACATGCTGAGCAGGCAGGCCTTATCCTTCCCTCCATGGAGTGCTCCTATCCCTGCTACCCAGTGTAAGCCCTGCAGGCTGCCTGGCATGTCCTGCCACCGGCTGCAGAGCTGTGTTTTGGTGGGATGTGCCGGGAAGCCCAGGAGCCCCAGGCAATGGGGCCCAGTCCTTACTTCTATGAAGCACTCCATTCCCTGCTACCTGCACAAATCTCATTGGCCAGTCAATGCATCCCACTGGACCCTACCACCAGCAGCAGCTGCCAAAATGCACTGGGCAGCCCAGGGTGCTTGTGCCAGGTAGCAGGGTCTGATCCTTCTGTAGGAGAAAGCCCCCTTTTCCTCTTGCCTGCAGCTGCTCTCCCCTCCTTGGATATGTTTTTCCTCTTCTACCTTTTCTTCCTTCCTCTTTCTTTCACTTTAAGATAAGGAATTGTGTTTTAAAATTTGTATGTGTGAATTTTATATCTCCCCTTGTATTTTGGTATTTTTATCTATTTGTGTGCCATGGCATTACTTTTGTAGCTTATATTTTATACTCCTCACCTTTCAACTAAATGTGTTTAGTTTCAGAAGTAAGTTATACATTGTAACAATGCTAACAAGGGCAGGAGTCAAACTGCTGCTTCCCTGTATCAGGCGGGCCCCTGAAAGAGGGAGTGAATCAGTGATTGAATATGTAACACAGTAGCAGGAATCAATTAACACCTAGGAAAGCCACAGATCAACCAATGGAAGAAATCAATAGAAGACAATGTAGCAACTGGGAAATCTCTAAATGTCACTGTTCAAGGGCTAGAAGCCCTGGTCTGAGTTAATCAACACTGGGGACCAACTTTTGGGATGAATATCTCCAGATCGACTGCTCCCAGAGCCCTATTCAAAATTCATCAACGGACTCCCAAACCTGCACGTACATGCGGATGACCCCTGGGTCTGACAGATGCCATCCAGTAGCCACCAAGGGAGAAGTCCCACGAGGGTCAACGACCCCTGGATTGGGCAAACCTGAAAACTGGGGAGTCACCAAAGTCTGCCAAGGGCAGATAAAAAGCAGTGAAAAGTGACCCTCAGCAGTGCCCTCTTGATCTCCAACTTGACCAGCACCCGACCTGTGCAGCCAGAAAGACCAGCCGGTGACCCCCTTCTGGAAGATAACACCACACTGGAACAAGCCTCGATGGCAGACTCCAGCACCTATGGGATAGGTATACCTGACCCTTGTAGCTCACTACTGTGTGTGTGTGCATGTGTGTGTGTGGGGGGGGGGGACCAGCCCCAAGGTTTATGATTTAACTTCATTACAGTGCTTCAATCCACCTAATAAACCAGAATTTTAAGGATCCTGAGTTGGACATTTGTAGCCAACACTTCTATGAAACTGGCCCATCTGGGTGGGGACATGAGAACCCTACCCCTGTGTGTATGTGGGGCTCCCACAGCTGAGTAGACTGTAGCTCCAGAATACAGAGACTGGGGCAGGGGGCTTCATTCCCCCCTCCCCACTGCAGGTCAGAGGCAGAGATTTAAAGGGGACAGAGCTGTGTAGCCAGCCCTGCTGCACAGGGGGTGGGCCATGAGGAGAACCCTCCACAGCATGAGGCCCCTCCCAGCTGGGTAGACCCCAGATCAGAGGGAGCCCAGGCCTGGTGCAGGGGGGCCCATTCCCGACCTCTCCTCCTGCTGGACTGATAGGTACAGGCATGATGCCAGGCTAGGGAGCAGAGAATTTGCTGCCTAAGCTCTGTTACAGCTCAGGATGGGTGCAAGCCTGGGTAGGCCTAAACAGAGGCAGACTGGTGGAGGCCAGTCCACCCATCCTTTGAGGACAGGTTAGTGAACAGCTGCAAAGCATCCTGGTATGATGGGGGATTGTAATCTAACTGGAGTCAGGATGGGATTTGGGACAGAAGTTCGACAAACTGGTCTAACTTAAACTGACTAAATCTGATACTGCATCCATCCAGATCTATCTTAAACCAGGTTCTGCCATTTTGAAATCAGTCTATGTGCACTGAACTTCTGCTCTACTACAGGTTAGACCCATTTCAAATAATTTATCCAGGTTTATGTGTAATTTATGTTCCTTCCCTTAGTCAATTTATACTCACAGGTTACAGCAGGAGCAGGCAATTATTTTGGCTGAAGGGCTACTTAATGAGTTTTGGTGCACTGTTGAGGACCACAAGGTTAGCTCCACCCCTAACCCCTGACTTTTGCCACCAGAATTCCCACTCATTGCCCCAGAATGCTCAAGGGACACTTTGGGGGGGGGGGTGCCATCTTGAAGCCAGAAAACCCCCACTCCATATACTAAAAAGAATCAAACATCTACTATAACTTATTTTATTTAAAAATATATTTTTGTCCTGATTTATTGGTATTTGCATTGTGAATCTAGAGGCAATTGCATCATAACTCAAAATACAGTCTTACTCTTGTATTGTGTGTGGAGGATAATGGGGTGTATGTGGGGGATGTGGTTGGAGGGCATGTGTGTGTGTTTTGTGGGGTGTGGGGGGTCTGTATGCCATGTGGGAGGGAGGGTAGGGGATGGGTGTGGGGTATGTGGCTGAGGTGGGTGCTGTGGGAGGATGTGGGTGTGCTTGGCTTATGGTGGGGGGATGAGAGTGTGTGGAGGGGGCTGTGGGAGGGTGTGGGTATGTTTGGGATTATGGTGGAAGTTCTCTATGACACTTTACTTCAAGCACTATAAGTTAGAGTGGGAGCAAACCAAACTGATGTTTGCTGCTTGATGATGGGGCATGGGACTCACAGCCTGTCCGCACTGGCCACTAGGAGGACTCCCACATGCCTCCCAGTAGGCTATTGGACCAGCCCGTCTCCCCACCCCCACCTCCCTGCCAGCTGGTGACTGTGGGGTAGAATAGGGAGAATGGAGCCCCCAGGTGGCAATGGCTCCCCCACAGCTCCAATGGCTTAGGTCTTGGAGGGAGAAAGGCAAGGTCTGCATGGCGGGGGGGGGGGGGTCTGTTCCCCCAACCCCAGTTCCCAGCATAGTGAAAAGCTTGACTTGAAAAGTGCCCATGCTGTACCTCCTGGCTGCAGCTGTAAAGAGGCTGGGGTGAGGGTGGGAAGAGGGCCTCCCTGTCACATAGATCCAACAAGACCACTCTGACCCAGCAATTTGAGGCGGTGGGGGGTGCTGCACAGCATGGGGGCTCCATTCCCTCACCCAGCTGTGCAGAGAGGAGAGACAGCCTTTTCCTTTTCCTCTCCATGACAGCCTTGGGGAAGGGCTGGGCCACAGCTTGCCCAGAGCAGACAAGCACCAGCTGAAGCTAGCAAGCCACCCACCGAGGGGCCCCTGGGTGCGCTACAGATGGTCAATAGAGAACTGTAGCCTAAAGCACTTTAGTTTGATACCACCTATATCCAGATTAACTTAGAGAGGGATGCTCCATTCTTAAAGCGCTTTATGTGCCATGAACATGTGTTCTATTACAGCTGTGAAACACTTTCTGCATACTTAAAGCTTGATAAGTGTCACATGGAAACCCAATGCTTTGCAGATTCCCTACTGAAGGCTGAGGGACTCTGAGCAGTTGCAGCAGCCCTCCTTCCTTTCTTTTCATGTCCTTGCATTTACCAGAATTTGCAGATTCATTGGGATCTGACAGGGCCCTGCTGAGAGTGCTTCTGCTCTGGCATTGAAGTTGACCTCTGGGCTGTAACTTAGGTAATTTACCTCACTTCTCCAGAAAGAAGCAGAATGGATTTCAAATAGATTTCATTTCACCACGTCACAGGAAAAGCCTATTTGCCACATACTTGAACTATTATTACCTCAGACTCTGTAAGCATACAATACAACATAATTTATCACTTTGGCCTCAATATAGTAACAAAAAAATTCTTTATAGAAAACCACCTGTGGCAGGAAACAAAAATTCAAACCAAGTGAGTGTCATATGATAAAATGCACAGGCATTTTGTTTCAGCTTGGTTCTCTTTCACTAGCAATCTTAAGAAATGTCTTTGAATTTATGGACTAGCTTTTTTAAGTAAAGCCATTAAAAACGTTGCAAGAAATTGCAGCTTCCCACTGTATACCATATCAGTGTGGAACAAACCTCCAAGTGAGGAAAGTCTGAGGATTCCTGAAACTCTAGCAGCTTTCAAAATGGTCTTTTACTCAGGTTTAGAGATCATGTGCTACATACCACATTCATGAGTAAATTTTAAAACCAAGACCAATACCTGATTCTTTTCGTAGTCTAAATATTGTACTATAGGTATATGGCAAGGCACAGTGAGACCTGATAGACTAATTAATTCAGAAAGGCCTATGCTTCTGTAAGCAATAGTTTACTTCATCAGATGCTAACATAGCTTGACCTAACAAACATCTGATGAAGTAAACTATTGCTTACAGAAGCTTCAATCTCTTTGAATTAGTTAAACTATAAGGTACCACTCTGCCTTGCCTTCTGCCTCTCCTCAGACTAATGCGACTAATTGCCTTTCTGATGATGCATATCAAACTATAAAGCAGGTACAATCAGGATTTCACCTGGCATGCATACCAAATTTGTGGCACCTATTTTTCCAGAGTAGTCCTTGGTATTATTTTGTTATCCTAACTAAATAGTATAGAGGCCTCCCCTTAGCACAGAGTGGATATATATTCACTTACCCAATTCTGTATACTTTCAACTGCAGAAGTTGGATTGTTTTGAAGGCCACTACACTACACTCTACAATGGAGAAGTGGAGAATAGGAGCAGGTAGGTAGGAAACCAGCAGATTAAGTAAGTGTTCTGTGTATAACCTGGTAGTGTGAAAGATGAAACTGTAGCTCAGTGATTCTCACCCCGAGTGCCATGGCACCCAGGTGTCTTGAGATCATTTCAAGGAGGGTGCCACAGAATGTCAGCAATGTAAGGTGTTCAAATATGATTCACAAGATAACCCTGGAGATTTCAAATAGAAATGCATAGCGTTAGAAACACTCTGACCTATTATGGTCTTGCTGAGTTCATTCTGTTGGGGTCTTTCTGAGTTCTTGGGGGCAGAAGAATTGTTTTATTATTTTTTTGTAGTTAAAAAATGAGTAAAATGAAGAATTTTTTTTTTCCTCTGGGACTGTCCTGAGTTTAAAAAGGATAGCAATAACTGACCTAGCCTCACTTTTGAAAAGAAATTCCTGGAAAGAAGGGGACAGGCTTTCATTTCCCTATTACTAATTTGTTAAATGAAGGGGGAAAAATGGGTTTTGCAGATCCTATACTTGACTCCAAGAACTATAATGAGGTCTTCCTTTACCCTAGGGGACTGGCTCTTCTTTTCCTGTCTCTCTCCACAGTTTACTTACAGCCAAAGGGACAGTGAACATTCAGCTCAATAAATCCCTTCAACTACTAGAATAATGCTGTCACTCAAGAAAATTCTTCTCTTTTCAACCTACGCAACCTAATTAAGTTTTTCCCATCTGTCTGTCAGCAGATAGGGAAGCCCTTGCACTTGAATGTTCAGAAGAGGATCTCTCTCAGAAGCCGTCTACCTGTATATAGTTAATAATCCGGACACTGTTTGACTTGGCCACTGGAAGAGGTTGTCTAAGAGGACCAGAGGTCTTCAGCATGAGGGAATCTCTATGATTCACCCTCAGATCAGTTCTTGATTATTTGCAGAGGTGATATTTTCCCCAGTAGACCCTCGAAATCATGTTATGGTATTATTACTAAAAGGAGCTGAATAATGTGAACTCCACTTTTCTTTTTTAGTTTAAGCTTTAATCATTTCAACATATTTAGGGATCTGTTCTTCCCTCAAAATGCATTACTATAACTGACAGTAACAATATTGAAAGTTAAGTGTTTTCTTATCTAGGAAAGAATAGGATCCTTTTGTATTTTTACTAGATATTTATAGATATAGACGATGGGCTACCATAGTTCTGTAGAAAAGCTGACTTTATCATCTCTATTGGGTTTTAAAATTCGGTTCAATAGGAGATTTTTCTTACTCTTTATTGCCACAAGTTCAAATCTCTAACATCCAATTAGTTGAGCTTTTTTCCTCTAGAATCTTTAAACCACAAAGGTTATTGATACAAATAGTTTGATGTGCATTACCCCTGCTGAGTAAATGGTGCCTCTTTGAGACTATGTGAATTTCAAAGTAAATATTCTAGCTGACCTATCATATGTAAATCTGTTTTGGGGCCAGTAGAAAAGGATGAAAGAATGTAGTGTATGTATCTTACACATTTTAAAAATATTTTTAACATATATTAGATCATTTATTAATTAAGATGTAGTACTTCAATTTGTATTACAAAGCAGTAATTAAATAAAAATGATCTGATGGTATTTTCTCTCTCTAAGAGTCATTGTTGTCAGGGTTGTTTTTAACCACACACTTGTTGCTTTCCCCCACCCCTTCCAATTCATTCATGATAAGACATTTAGCTCTAAAAGCATTGTTAATAAGGTAAACTAAATAATTCCTTACTCACAGCCTTAATTTTCTACTACTGAAATGCATGGATTTTTTACCATAAACTTCAACAGGAGCAGAACTAACACTTTCATTGTAAGGTCAGACTTTGCCCAAATAAAAATTCAATATTGAGCTTAGAATTGTTTCCTCAAAATGTATATTTGGGAGAAAAACTGGGCACCAATAGTGCAGTTCTGTGCTAAATATTTTGATGGTTTCAGCTATGCATGAATTGTGTTTTCAAAATAAGGAGTTTAAGGTCTATGGCCATAGCTCTAGATTATAGTTTCTTTGGTACTGAACAGAACAACAAATACACCTTGAAGCTATACTGATTTCCTTGATAAAGATCTTCTGCTTTACTTTCTAAGCATCCCATCTAAAAATCCAAGCCTGCTTGGTGTAATTCATGATCTAATCAGAGAAGTAACATGACACAAAAGCTTATTTCCTCTGTGACAAATATAAATTGCCTTGTGATTTTGTAAAGTATAAATAAAATGGTTTACCAAAGTATAAGTGACATAGTAGATTAATGCTTTACCATTAATGCACTGTGCCTTCACCCTAACGGGGTGAAATCAAACACAACTAATGAGAAATTTAGCAAAAGCCATTTAAACTAAAAGCTATAGAAGTTCTCAGCTAAAATGATGGAAATAAAACCTGATAAATGCTCTTCGGAAAATATATTCAATAGGCTCAGATAAAGGTTATTGACACTTTACTGCAGAGATAAGTAGCTATATCCTAATTTTGAAATTTGTAGATGTTAGCCTTTGAAGTTTAAGGGAAAAAATCCATCAGTATGTAGCCAGCTTCTCTGTTCATGTGTCTCTAACCTTGAAGGTCATACCAATAAAATGTGTTGACTGGCTGGTGTTTTGTAATTTACCACCAAACCTCTGTTCAGCTCAGAGTTCACTAGTGCATTATCTTCAATATTACAGCTGCCTGATTACAGACCAAACAACCTAAATCAGCTGTTAACACACACAGACTTGCCGTATTTTAAGCATGGCCACAAAGTAAATGAAGGCACTGTGACATTATAAAGTTTCACTTCGGGGAAAAAAAATATCTTCCCAAAGTTTTTATGTTGCTCTCCTTTTCTAGTCAGAAGTTCCATCCATCTTTCTCAGATAAAATGCTATGAAATAAACATGTTTTATTAAAATTAAACGAGAAAAAAAGTTATTTATCTATCAAATCTCTCACATCAAATCTCTAACATCATACTCAATGGTATTAGAGTATATGATCGGGAGTTAGTATATGATAAGGCGTCACAAGTGCCCTGTTTCATGAGACACTGTACAAATACAATCTTTTAAAAAATAAAGAAAGAGAAAGAGATGGACAGTCTCCATCCCAATGAGTTTACAGTCAAAGTATAAGACAAGGAATAGCAGGCAGATGAAGAGTAGCACAAGGAAACTATTTAATAATATTGTTCAGGATGAAACACCGTAGTGTCTGATCACCAGCTACTTAACTAGTCAATATATTGTGGACATGATGGCAAGCGAATTGTAATAAAGAATTTGAAGGTGGAAGTGAGGATAGCTAACTTAATTTGAATCCTTTTCACTAGAACTAAAAGCTGTCTATACACATGCTCAGGGGTAGAAGGAGGCATTTTAATTACAGCAGTTCCCAGAGACCCACTGTAATTAAAATGCTGCCAATGAGCTTTAGTTAAAGTGCCTCAATGGCCATTTTGAAATGGGGGGGAGGGGGCTTAATATACGTGATGCTGTGGCAATGCTAGAATATTCCAATTAGAACATCAATCAACTGAGTCTGCTCCGATGCATTCTGATTAGAGTGCATGGGAGCATGTGTATAGGCAGCCAAAGCGCCCATACTTTAAATCCACAAAAACGAAACATAGTACAGAAATGGCTGAACATCAGCCCCAGTGACAATTCTAGTTTATCTATTTTCTTTCCATGAGACTGCCAATTCCTTTATATGATGTGTAGTCCTAAAGCAAAATTCTTGATCTGAGCTATGAGGAAACAAAGATTCATATCAAACTCTGCAACTGGTCCTTATTTTTCGAACAGATAGACTATACCCCTGAGCCTTAGGAAAGTTTGAGAGAGATCCAGACTCTGAACTTTGAATCTTTAGTCCTTTTCTACCTAATATGACAGATCAAGAGAGTAGAAATGTTATTAGCTTGACTTCGTATTTCGACTGTGTGCTGAGAGCTGTCCGCTCTGCAGGAACCGAGACAAACAAGCATACAAGCTTTCTGATTTTTTGCCTGGTGGGATTACTTTCCATCAGAAGCTTGAAAGTTCCCACTGGGTATACAGTGAAGAACAAATCTGAAGTAAACATTAATGTTTGCACCACTGAACCAAAGGGAAATCTGAATTTTTACAAGCAGAAGAGCCAATAAAGTCACCAAAATAAAGGTCATATTTAGAATGAGATCACTGCATCAAAGTTTTGTTTTGAATGTGATCTGTGTGTAAGGAGGTAAAAAGGAGAAAGAGGAGACAACAAATGAATTGAAATGATAGCCTCATCCTGCAAAACCCCACACACAAACTTAACTTCACTGCCACAAGTAAACCAATGATTTTCCATGCACCTATACATTGTAGTAGACCTAAAACACATGTGTAAGAATTTGCAAGACCAGGGACTTTATGTATAGAAACAACTGAATGAGTGGTTGTAGAATGAGGGCAACTTTAATAATTTACTTCTAAACAATAAAATTCAAGTAACAGGGAGTTCGAACCCAAAAACAGTATTCTACAATCCTATTCTGGCTTTAAAAGGCATGGTTGTGCCACATTTTTATACCTTGAAGATAACCTTTTTATAACCTGAGGATACCATTTTGTCTGTGCTTCTGGCAGCATTTATCATGGCCATCCCTGTAAGTTTCTAGTCTACTTGACAAGTGCTATAGTCAGCATCCCAGGAATATTGTTACTTCATCAATAAAGACACAATATGAACCAGGAATCTCAGTAGCTGAAGCTCATTCCTGTTATACTTGTTATCTAAACACCTTTTCTGACCCAAGGACCTGATTAATGTTTTGGCCATGCTTATCTGTTCTGTAAATATAGTAAATGCTAACCTGTGCCCTGTAAAATGTGATCACATCAAGCTATTACACCTTTTGAAGAGCTGAGGGTCCTTCTAGCTTCACATCAGCTGTGGCTTTCCTACAACAAGAGGCTTTTTTTCCAGTTGCTATACTAGGAGTGCTTTCTGGCAGGTTATTTTTTGCTCATTGAACCATGTGAAATCACTGAAAGAAGTGCCAAAGACTTTAGACAGAAGAATCCAGGAGGCTCAAACATCTCTTACTGTAATTTAGTGCATTGTACTTCAGTGGAGCTACAATAATTTGTCCCATAAGCTTTTCATATATGTCAGTGCTAAAGTACATTTTATCTTACAAATGTGATAGTTAATATTGTTCTCATAATATTAATAGAATACATTCAGACAGCACTAACTATTTTGACACATTAGGCAAAGTAGACAGGTGGGGAGGGGGAGAGATGTTGCATACCGTGCAGGGGTGCAGGGCTGGGGGGGAATGCCAGAGACACCCCACCTCTACAAGCTCCCTAGAGGCAGCCATTCCAATGCCCCCCACCTAAATCCCACCCGAGATGGGTGCCCCGCTAACCCAGCCCTAGTTATGCTACTCCACAGCATAACTCTGCTTCTTCCAGTTGTATTCAAACCCAAACATATGCCAACATTTTCTGCTATAAAAATATTTATCTAGTAACATTGCTGCCTGATGGATATGTTCTATGCCTCAAAGTGAAACCAGAGACCCATGGCTTCCTTTGGATTCATCTTTCTTGGTTTTCTTTTTAAACACAAAAGATTTGCATAAGGCTTAAATCAAATTTCACTGAACTCACAGAAGCCCTTGTCACAAATTAATACGGAGAGAAAAAAATTAAAGGCAACATATTTATAGTATCTAGTAGAAGTCTGTGCAGAACGAGCACAGCATATGCCATGCTAAACCTATGTGGGCATCTAAGGTGAGCTTTCTAGTCAGCATTAAAAACCTGGAACATGTTCAGGAATATTTTTTTTTATGGGGTGGGCAGCCAAATATAAAAAATCTGTAGACATCCACTTGCAGTCTTAGTTGTGGGATCAAATAATTATCTGACCATCCAGTAATTTTAAAATTCTTGGCCCTTCAAGCACAGAAATTTCCTGTTAACTACTACACAGTCCATTCCTGTACATTCATGAATATAGATTTGCTTTAATAGCACTCTGGGAAAAAGAACTTGTGACCAGTTCCACACATCCTTCTTCATCTCTCAATTCAAACAGTGCATGGTTATGCAGACTCAGTAAGATAAGGATGTCCCATAACAAGGTTGCAGGAGGCACTTGATTGACTCTTGGAGAGGAGACAGACATTTAGCAAACAAAACAGTTAAATTATCTCAAAAACAAGCAGCGATAGAACATCAGGTTCTGAAAACCCCGGTGTCTGGGCAAGCAGCCGAGCCTAAGGATTCAAGCAGTCCTGGCACTGGGAGCCACACAGCACGTAGGGGGCAGAAGAATTCAAGAATACATCAGCTCCTCCCATAAGATACCGCAGTTCTATAGGTGAGCAGATAGCATCCATATGTTGCTTTGAAAGTTCTCCATTTTTTCTGAGCACCTAAAATTAAGTAACCAAATCCTTCAAGGCACTCAAGGAAAAAAAAAAAGAAACCTTTAAAACAATATCCTGTATGGGTACATCATTATCACCTCCCTTCCAAAACCAAGGGTAACTGTGTATGCTCAAAAGTTTGACAGAAAGTTCCTACCCCTTACCTCTATCACACACCTACAAAGGAGTGGATCCAGAGGGCATGCAGTGGTACAGATGCACCTACTTTCAACTGACCATGCCACAGGAGCAGCAGCTACGGATTTGTTTTTAAGTCTCTGAAGCAAGTAAAAATCCCCCACCGCTCTTCTCCCTCCCCTCCATGCTCATGGGCGTGTTCTCTCCCTTCATCCAGCATTGCCACTGTCTACAACCTGGGGCAGTTTCCAGAGCCACTCTTTGCCTGCTACAGCCAGGCTCTATGCTAATCCAGTCTCAGCCAGGAAGTGTGACAGCAGTGGCCTACCCGGTCTCCCAAGGTGCTCCCTAGCAGCCTGGAAACAGGTGCAGGGGAAGGGGACTTGTCTGCTGTCACTGCTGCTGTTTCTGGCTGAGCCTGGTGCCATGTGTAGTCCAACTGCAATAGAGTGACTCTGGAGTCCCCGCTTACCCCTGGGTCAGCTGGGGGCAGGGGGCAGGCAGCAATAGAGGAGAATGGAAGGTGAGGGGCTGGAATGGGCAGCACAGCATGGAGGAAAAGGGAGGGGAGGATTTTTACCTTCTTAAGGGTCCCTTTCTTCTGCAGTATGGTCTGCCTGCCCTTCTGCGTGTAGAGAGGTGGAAACACAGGGGTGACCACTCGCCACAGCAAGGCTTACTGCTCCCCTAACTCACCCCCCTTAACAAAATTCTGGATCTGCTCATGCACCTATATTGCATTTTTACACATCTCTGTAACTCCTGATGCTAATGGGGCAACCTCCTGTGCAAATAAGGACTGGATTTACAGGCCTTTCTACATTGACATAAATGTAACCTAAGTTCTGTGGGTGTTTTCCGTGATTTTTTGTTAACATTAGAATAGTTTAATAAAAATGAAAAAAGGGAAAAATCAACTCATGATGCAGAATAAATGTGCAGCATGCCACTTGCATTAAAAATGGACAAAACGTTGGAGTGAAGAACCAATGAGAGATGTTTGTATCAGAAACCTAATGCATTGCTTACAGGCTCCATCTTCCTCTGCTTTTACAAGGATGCAATGCTTCAAGTTAAAAAAAAGAAAGTGTAAATCAAGCCCACCTAGAAACTCCACATTACCCTTTTGATCTATAAAGTTTCTGCATGGTTGTTCTGTAGGAGAGCCAGTTTCAAAGATAAGAGGGCAAGGCTCAAATCGTAACACCTGATGATCTTTCTCTATAAAGACCTATCCTCAGTTACTGATTATTGGTTAAGCATAGATTGGAAGATGCAGTTGAATATTAAGAGTAGTGACATGTTTTTCTTTCTTTTTGGTAAGGGCCACATGATAATCTAAAAAGTTTTATTGTGCCTTTCTTTCCACTATAAATTCATAACCTCCAAAAAAAAAGGCAGCTGGCAACTCAATACCTTTGAAAGGCTCCTTAGCTGTTTCCTCTGTTTTCAGGGTATTCAGAAGACTCCTATGTTTATCACCTTCCCTTCCTTCAGCTAGTCTAATTACTCTTCCTTTCTTCATCCTCACTCTTAGAAGTAATAGCTCAGAAATTATTTTCTATCCCCTCACCCCCACTCCCCACACACACTTTCCTGTTAAAAAAGTGCATTCAGAATGCTGCTTTGCTCTCATACTCCTCTCCTTCCATTTACTCAGTTTTTCTTCTAAGTTAAGACAGGGGGAAACAGTGAAGAGGAAAAAGAAGTGTTTCTTCTTTAATATATTTGTTAATAGGAAGTAAAGAATGTTTTACTCCACTAAAGCTCACAGTTAAGAAAAGCTGTTGCAACTTCTAGAATAACATAGCACATTTCCTACTTCAAAATGTCTCATTTTTACTTTAAACATATCCTAGCCAGTATCAGAGATCACTTGAAACCAAAATACCCATTAATGTCAAAAGAATTGTGTGACTAATAATTGAAGCCCTGATTTAGTAGGTTACTAACATGAGCAGATGAAATGATTTTTGTGGGTCTACTCATAAGTCAGGTATATCTATAGAGCTCTTTCTTGAATCAGAGATTTATATTATGCTGGGCATCAACATGAACAACTTTTCTGACATAGTACTAAGAAATTCTTTGAAGAGGCACTGATAAGATTTTTCAATATCATTCAAACTTTTCATTGTAGTTAAGTCTTTGAAAATCCTTGAGATATCAGACAACAGTATTTTCATTTTCACACTGACAGAGTTGCCCCCTTGATCGGTTTAACTGCTTTAAAAAATGGATCATTTAAGCAACTGAATTTGATTTGATTTGGTATTCTCTATGTGAAAAAGAGGTTGGCTCTAAGTTCTGTAGCATTATTTTTTGCAGTTTTTGTGCAATCATAGACAATTTTAGAAGAACATTAGAGAGATCACTTTAGGACAGTGTGACTTTGCAACAGTCAGCTTAGTGAAGTGACAAAAAGAGTAATTTAACTATGTAATAAATATAGTATGTAGCATTAGCTAATGGACTTAACCAAAGGGATCTTGAGAAAAGGCTTCCCTGTTCTATCTGTGTCTTAGAATAAGTCTTACAAAACCAAACCCTAAAGTTTCCAGAAATCAAAATCAAATGATAGTGTTCAGAATAAGTAAAGCTCAAGGCTTGATAAACTGCTATGATTAGCTGTTCTCCTAAATATTCCTTAATTAGTACTGCTCAAAAATTTCAAAGAACCAAAATCCTGGTACTGAGTGCTCATGTATTTTCAACCCATCTTTAGACAATCTTCCACAAACTAAGATGAAATACGTACCAGTTCCATAAAAAGGATTTCTTATAATTTTCCAAACATTCAAGGAAGATGAGGAGATCACACACTCAGGTGGACAACCCAAATCATTATGCCACCATTGAGCTGCTGTATTGTGGACTGTAAGTGCCAAGGTACTTAGTGAGATCCAAAAAAGAACTCCTGGATTGAGAGTATAGGGTGTAGCCATGTTGGTCTAACAACATAGGCAGACAAGATTTTTTGGGTAACTCTGATATCTTTTATTAGACCAGCTCAAATAGTTGGATTGAGAGTGATAGTTATGAAGAATCAGATCCTTAAATATTGTCTAGATTTAAATGCCCTACTCTAAACACCCGAGTTTTAAAACACTGACCTTAGCATGTAATAGTTCTTAGTAAAAATCATGACTAAGACATCAGTATCCCAAACCTTCCAAGCATGCATGTGTATAAGGGTTCAGCATGCATTAGCTTTGGCTACTAGATTCAAGCAAGGATGTCTGCTTCCTATAATATGAACCTGGAATTTTTCAGATTATTCCTAAAATAGCATGTGTTTAAGGAAATTGAAAGTGTGAATACGGTCATTCCCCACCCCAGTAAAAATAGATTTAAACTACAAATTTAATCTGCATAATGTAGTGAAGTTCTGTGGCATGTCATTGGGGATTTTAAATAATTAAGTTGAATCTAGTTTAGAATACTTCATTATGAATTTAATGATTTGATCTCTGTCTTCTAGAAAGTAGCTGCTTGACTCCATTTTGTACTGTTCCTGGCTTGACACAGGTGAATTAACTTTGTATGCCCTGGGCATGAGAGAGGTATGGGTGAAGGGGTGAGTGAAAAGTGAATGGGAGTTTTGCATGAGAACAAGGAGAACGGATGTAACTGTTTATATAAGCAACAAGGTGCCAGATTTGTAAATTACCAGCCAGTAACTAACTAACAAACAGCTGAAGAATCCCTTTGAAGCCCGGGGGCACAAAGGAGATAACAGAGGAAGGAATGCTGCCATGCGGGCAACAAGAACACTTCAAGGCTGAGACCCATTTTTACGACCAGTATGACCTTGAGTTGAGATAAGAAGATGATGGATGAGAAACAACTGTTAAAACACAGACTAAGCATGGAAAACCCCCACAATGCTGAACAAAGACTGGCAAAACCTGTAAAAGGGAAACCCAAATGATGCCAAGTCAGTGAACTTTCCATTTTTTTTCCCAGAGCACAGACGCGTCTGTTTTCATCCCGCTCCAGCTGCTGTCTTCCACCACCATCATCATCATCTCAGCTACTCAATGAACATGGTGTTGGCCACCCTGAGCAACTATTACTGGTAACTATACCTGGTGTCTGTCTGTATGCATGGAATGGTTGTGTGTGTGTTTATGCATGATGATGTGTATGATAATCACTGTGTGTTTGTATGAATGGCGTACCAGGACCTCTATGTCTAATTCATGTAATCAATAAACGCGGCATTTTGCCTTATGCCCCTTTATAAAGTCTCACTTGTGATTTAAGCAATTGGTAATTTGTGTAACAGTTCCACTTCAGATTTCTAAAACTTGTTGGAGACATTGAATCAATGTGTATTCATGGGGAAGAACAACTGAAGTAAGTGACATTAAAGGATGTTTCTCTATTTTGGATAAGAAGTTCAGACAAGTGACTTTTGAGTAAGCAAACTTATATTAGATCACACAACGGCTACATGTGCTCAACTCATTAAAATCCATTAGAATGTTTAGTACTGGAGGGCACTTAGAGTGACGCCTTTGAAGGAAACATACAATGTTGCCAGGGTTTCTTTATTCATGAAATTACTTTTTAACAATTGTAGGGCGGTGGGATGTTTTCCAGATGCTACAGTTAGTTAACCATATTACTCAGTTTTTAACTTTACACAAACTATTTTGGTATTGTTTTAAATAGGGAATGGTCCTTCCATAAGGCTTCATTTTTGCTTTTGTTTTGCAAAGAACAAGAAACCACTTTATTCAGCACTGGTGAGACCTTACCTGGAGTACTTTGTCCCGTTTTGGATGCCACACTTCAAGCAGGATGCGGACAGTTTGGAAAGGGTCCAGTGCAGAGCAACAAAACAGTTAGGGGCCTGGGAGACGAGACTTATGAGGAAAGGATGAAGGAAACTAGGGTTAAGTGGAGAAGAGAAGAGAAGAGAAGAGAAGAGAAGACAAGACTGAGGAGGCATTTGATACCAGTCTTCAAATACCTGAAGGACTATTACAGAGAGGCTGGAGATGAGCTTTTCTCTGTGGCTTAAGGGGAGCAATGGCCTTAAACTGCAACAAGGGAAATTTAGATAGGGGATTAGGAGGAATTTTCTGACTATGATGGTGGTCAAGCATTGGAACAAACTACCTAGAGAAATTGTGGACTCTCCATCCTTGAAAGCTTTCAAGAGCAGGTTAGGCAGACTCTTGGCTGGATTCATTTAGTCAGGGATGATTCTGCCTTGAGCAGGGACCTGAAATGATTGACTGTGAAAGGCGTCTTCATCCCTACTCTCCTCTGATCCTATGAAAGATTCTGTAGAAAATGAGTAAAGTGTGGTTTCTAATTCAATAAACCTGAGACTAACTTGGACATGGAGACCTTGAAGTTTTGGGCTTTGTTAAACTAAATTTAGCACAATAATTATATTGTCCTTGGCACAAATTTCATAAATGGTACAGAACAGGAATATTTCAAAAGCAGCTCTGACATAATAAAGTATATAGTTGAAGAGAAGAAAAATGTATTTGTATGTCCACAAAACTCAAATAGAAAACATTTCAATTAAATTAGAGATAGGATATTTTTGGTTTATTTAACTCACAAGAGAAGACTCCTGGTGCCAGATCATTGGACAGTTTATTTTCTGAACATGACATCAGCTTTGGGAATATGAGTTGAGGTAAAAAAAAAAAAACAAAAAAAAAACGGAAATAATTTTGGAAGGCAGTCAAAACAGCACTTCTTATTGACTGAAGTGCATTATAGCAAAACCACAATAAATAAAGAGGAATGATGTAACTGCACAGTATTGCTCATCTAGACCATCTTTTCAACGTGCAAAATATTTAGAGCTGTACTTCTTTTCTGAGACAATTTGTGTAAGAGATTGAATTATGTCTCACAGATTAGAAATTATTGATAGCTTGTTAATTCAATCTTTTCTGCAATTTCCAAATCAGTCAGTGCAGGAGGTAGCAAACCTCCAGCAGGTTATGGGACAAGTCTACCTGGATGTAAAACTGAAATATCACCATTGATAGTACTGATAATTCTATTTAGGTCATTTTACACCAGTTCAGGGGCTTCCTGGATTAAGGTACAGGTTTTGGGGTTGTTTTTTTTTAATCTCTATATGTTGCTGACCCTCACCATCCTAAGGGAATCTGAATACAAGTTTCTTTTTTGCAAAAATCCTGCTTTTCTCATATCTGGAAACTTCTGCTTCTTTTACGTTTGTACAATGACCTAGCTAGAAAGCAAGCATAAACACCTGAGCCATGTGGAGCAGGTCTGAAATAGAAGCGGGATATTCATGACTCTCTATTTCCAGTGTGGTATTTGTGGCTCACGTAAGAAAGCCATGAATGCTCCAGACTACACGTATTAAGCAGATAAGTGAAAAGGAAAAATCAAGTATGATAAAGAATACCTCTGAAAATTCTTATTGCCATAAAGCTAAACTATAAGCAGATTACTAGAGAAGTTCACAATTTAGCCATATTCTTTTTAATAAAGGGTAAACTGTCACAGAGAAGCAAGAGAAAATGAACATTGCACACAACCTGATTTCTAGCCTCCACAAGTGGATATATCAGTATAGCTGCTCCATCTTTTCCTCCCTTTTTGGACTTGCCGGGGAAAGGGACAAGAGCGGAAGATCATTATGGAATAGGACCTTTGATAATGCTATGGGATTACACAGACTGGTGTAATCCTGTGAGTTATGAGTATTTGTTGTTTGAATTGCAGTATCATCTCATAATCCTTATTAGGACCAAGGCCCTGTTTTGTTAGGTAGTGCACAAAAAGGTGATCCCTCTCTCAATAAGTGGTAGCTTTACTGAGGGAACAACACAAGGCTCTTGCTGTACTCCTTATTCTTGCTATACTTGAAAGCATCACAAGAGCTTCTTACTAAGAAAAATGTTAATTGAGACAGTTAACAACAGTGTGTGTTCTCATGAGATACCACATCTAAATCCAGGGATGGAAATATACATTCCTTACTGCATTACAGTGGTCATGGCATTCATCAAAAAGTCCATCAAACATCTGATAACCTCTGAAATATGGATAGGAGAGCACAGGTGATGATGATTCCTCCCTTTTAACAGGCCAGTCATCGGTTTCTTTTTTTCTGCTAATTGTTTGTGTGCTACCCCTGGGAATTTCTCTCCCCCTCTTACAACTGTTTTTTACCTTGCAGGGATGCCTTTTACTACTGAGACCTGATGAAGAATGTCTTGCATTTGAAAGTCTGTCTCAGTCCATTTCACCTATACATTGTTCCAAAGATGTAACCCTAAGAAATCCCTATCTCTCGATTATAGTAGGCACCAACTTTACTAATTCAGGTACTGTTAAGAGCTATTAGAGGAGGCCATTTATAGTACATAGCAAGTTGTATTGGTCTAGGAACCAACAGAATATCTAGGAACAAGGCTTCATATTCTTGAACAACATCTACTAGCATAACTTTAACACTTCAGTGATAGATATGACCCCTATTTGTCATATTGTACACTGGCTGTTTTCTCTTCCTTTGTTACACCTTAGCTGTCTTCCAAGTGCATATTGATTCTGTCACAGATACCTTTAAAATAAAATGCAGGTTGCCATTCAGTTTCCACATATAACCCGGTATCATCATGTTTTTCCAAATCATTGTGTATTGGAGAGAAATACAGTAAGCAAACAGTTAATTTTGGGGCTTGCAGGATATCATGGTACATAAGCAATTGTTCATTGCTTTTTGGCAATTTTTATTGGTTTCCTAACTATCCAATATTGCTTGCAAGTTGTTGATGATAATGGAGGTTAACTGAACTTTATGGTCTGTGATGAAAATAGCCCAGGTCTGAATTTCAGAGCTCTTGTTTCCAGGCCTTTTTGGTCCCTTTGAGGCTGCCTTTTGAAAGGACAAGGAACCATGCCATCCCACATCAAGTCCATTTCTCTGAAGAAAATTATGTAGCTAGACCTCCTTAGTGAACTACTCATATGTATAGCAAGATTTCCTCCAGGAAATAAGTAGGTTTAATGAGAAGCTGTTTAAATTTAAATGGGTCGCACACCTCCTTGAGGCTTTCAGGGTGCATATTATGCTAAAGTAAAGTAGCTTGACATTCCCTTTTGTGAATAAAATGCATCAGAAATACCTCCAACTGGCATAACTTGGCCTCTCTGGCTGCGTCCAGATGAGTGCAGATATGATTTGATATGCACATATTAAAACTGAAGATGAAGGAAATCCCAATTGGCCTGCAGATATTCAACAAACAGAGAGAAATATCACTAAGCTCCAATCCACACCTTTAAATCAGTCTAGGGTTTAGTCTTACTTCACCATATTTTGTTTCACCATATTGTACTATATGTTCCCCAACAGGACAGCCAGATTAGAGTGCCTTACCATGGAAAAGGTTTCTCTTAGTTCTGCTTTAGGATCATTACACCACTGTTTTCAACATAAGGGCAAGAGACACATAAGGTCATATCTGCCTGGTTTAGAGAAAGCAGTTGTTGAAAAGCACTAAATATTCATTTTGGCTTCAGGTTAGCCATTGCCTTCTTTTCCCTTCATTTTGCTTCAATTGTCCAGGGAAGGGTTCATGGTCACGCTAAAGTTCCTTGTCAGAATAATGTTATTCTTCAACTATACAGCAACTGCTTGCCTAAGCCCTTAGCTACAGCTCCAGAGGTTCTTCCTCCTACTTCTTAAAACTGAAATAAAAACACATAGTTCAGTTTCACTGCTGCAGGGCCTATTGCACAAGTTCATGTTCCTCCTGTAGCACTTGTTTAAAGATCAGCTAGCCTTTTCCCAACTTTATCTAATAATTGATAAGGACTTGTGCTGGTTCACCTGGATTTGAAGGCCATCTTCTTATACATTCATCCCTACCTTAGAACGTTGTATGGCCACGAGGGAAATTCTATTATTTATCATTTTGATCAATGCCAACATACAGATGATCACCTAGCTTTTGATAAAAACAGCTTCTATTCAATTTTAATGTGCAAACTTTAAAAAACTTTTCAGCAGTGAAATATCAAGTAAGCACCCAAAACATTCATGCAGTTCTAAGGAGGGGGACAAAGCCAATGGTCAACATGACCTTAACTTCTAAGTCTTTTCTGAACCCAATTAATTTGGAACTCCACAGAGTCAAGTTTAAAAAGTCTTCTTTAAGGGGAAGGAGAATGATATGCTTTTAAATCCCTCCCCCTTGTCCTCCCCTTCCCCAAACACACAAATTCAAAGACAATATAATTTAACAAAGTCAGGGAGTCCCACTATAGGAACTTCAAAGTGAAATAAATCCCCATACTGAAGGATTACAATAACTTTGATGTTTCTGAAACAATCTGGATTTTCTTATAACTTTTTTAAAAAATCACATACTATTGTGGAAAATCATGATCCTCTGTCAGTGATCTTCAAAAAATGTTGTTATTGTATCTGTATTTCTGTTATGCTAATTATATATTAACAGTGTAACAGTTTAAACTTAATTCTTGTAGTCACCACCAGACAAGTAAAAACAGCATTTAAAATGGAAACTTGCATGCAGACTGAATTTATACATATTCCATGTAATTGGTACAAGTCATTTTTTGTGACCATTAACCTCTGATTTTCAAATTAGTTCCAGATGGGTGCAGCCTTACAATGATGTGGAGAAAATGCTAATGGAAAATGCCCAAATATAATTTAAAGTGGAGCTTTTACAAACTTCACAATGTATAGCCTTCTGTGATTTACTCATATTTTCCACTGAGCTGTCATTCAGTGTATTTGATTTTTCAATAAGGAAAAGCTGTAGAAATAAAACACATCCTCCCACCTGTTATCAATGCATTCTGTTCATGTAGTATACCATTATCATGTCAGAAATCCTTGTGTACTTTCAGAACCTAATTAGAGATAACAGGTGTTATTAACCACTCAGTGTTTAACCATTGATTCTTCATGAAAAGATCTTTTTTTCCCCTTTTTTCAGATCATTGCTCTAGAGAACTATGGTGCACAATATTTTTAGAATTCACATATCTGAAAAATCATTTGAACAGAAGTATTCCCTTACAAAGAAGTTGGCATACTCTCTAACATATGAAGTAATGGGAGCATATTTTAACCTAAAGAGGAATAATTCAGAAAACTGTACCATATCAGAAAGTTGCCTCCTTCTTTATTGTCTGTGGAGCACAGGATAAGTCCAAGGGCCCCATCATCCTTGTGCCCACTGGGTCTATGCCATGAGGGAGAGACCTTGCTAGCCTCTCAGGATCAGACAGTAATGTTTGCCTGGTTCTGGCCTGCCATGGCTTGTTGTAATATATATGTATCAGGAGATGTTCTTCTTGCTGCAAGTTCACTTCAAGGACATCAGGTCTGCTCCTACTTGGGGCTCCGACCTCCCCTTACACCCTAGCCAAATGCCACCCAGTTGTTAAGAAATCTCACAAAGCCTACAAGTTGTTTGATGGATATTCTAATGTCTCCTCTGTTCTTTTCTTCTTTAAGCTTAGAATCCCTTCAACATCATCTCCTGAAAAAACAGGCAGACTGGACCCAGAGGAATATTTGGTCACAGCTAAATCAAAAGGAAACAGCGACAACCAAGGAATAGAACCGATTAGGTAATTACTAGGAATTCCAAAGTCTTGGGGAGCATTAGGCATTTTCTTTATGTGACAGGCTTGATGGCAGCAGCCTGACTTGCCAGTTTAGAAGGGCTCCAAGTAATTGGTGGGGTGTTCCCAACCATCAGGTGATGGCAAGGGAGAGGCTTGCCCTTCCCCTACAAAGGGGTGAGGTGAACAGCCAGACCTGAGTGGGGACTAACTCCCCTTCTCCCCCCCGGTTGGTCTATTTGCAATCTGGGGGTGGAGCCTCTGGATGGAATAAAAAGGCAGTGTGCCTGGCACGTGGGTAGCTATGATGGGGGATGAAGAAGAGAGCAAAGAAGAGTTGGCTGAGCTGCTAGAAGAGCCTGAAGAGACTTGCCACCTAGGAAGCAGTCCCACCATGAGGGACTGAGGCATTGCTGCACAGCTGGTGCATGGACAGTCCAGGAGGGACCAAGACCCTGGGTGCTGCATGAGGTGGCTTAGGTCTCCAACCACCTGGCACAAGCCTGGCACTACAGTGCACAGGTGGTGCACAGAGGATCCGAGAGTTGACCAAGGCCCTAGGAGCTGTACGAAGCAGTTTGGGTCCCCAACCCCAGCGTGAGGCCAGGTGCACTGTGCAGTCAGTGCATGGAGGGTCTAGGGAGTGGACCCAAGCCCTGAGGCCATGAGGACCGCTTGGGCCTCCAGTTTGGCCCAAGGCTGAGCATGCTGCATATAGAAGTCATCAGTGCATGAGATGGTGCATGGGGCCAAGAGAGAGCCCAGGATGGGAGAGCCCTGAGCAGCGAAGGGATGATCAGGGCTATGGAGATTTGGAAGTTACCCGAGAAGGGGATTCCCAGAGCAGAGGAGGGTCCCCCCCACCACTGTTCTGTGGCTAGCAGCCGGAAGGGAATCCCTGATGGGGAGGTCCCAAGGTTGCAAGATTCCCCTAGTAAAACAATTCAAACTGGGTTGCAGAATAGGGCTGTGTGAAATGTTGTTGGCTCTTTCATTTTGACACTGTTTTGACTCGCTTTGAGCTTGAAACAGTGAAATAGAAATGAAACAAAGGGCTTTGAAACTGCTTTGAAACTAAATGAGGGCAGTTGTAATGTTTCAAAAGTTTTGAATTTTTTTGAGTTTTGAAGCTGAAGCTGGGCTTGCCTGTAGGGAAATAGAAAGTAAGGAGAAGGAAGGGGAAAGGACACAGTGAGGGTGTACCTTAACACACACACTGGAGAAGAGGCTCCTGCAGGAGAGTAAAAACAGGCTGTCACAGTTTGGCTGCCTGAGATGTTGCTGGTGCTACTGTGCTAGTGCTTACTAAGTTATTTTATTTTATACCTGTTGTCATTTAAGGTGGTGGACTGAAATGAGGCTATAGGGGAGGAGGAGACCTCATTGGGGAACACTACCATGTCATGTTGATGCCTCAGAGCCAGTGACGGTGCACCTTAACACAACAGTCAGTCACACGTCATGAGTTTTGCTTGTCAGCAGCTTGAGTTGTAGTTTCCCAGAAACTCCTGAACCCACCTCCTTGAAACCTGGCAGGCTTCATGGCATCAGCAGGGCCTACAATGCCTGACGTTTTCACCCTGCTGTGCCTTCACACTTACAAGTTACACAAGTTTTTCTTTGAAGATTTTGAGGCACTTTCCCAGAACCCCCTGAACCTATCTCCTTGAAACTTGGTAAGCTTCATGCCCTCTTAAGGGGCTATCATTCTTGATGTTTTAATCCAAATCTGCCAAAAAATAACAAAGTTATAGGCAGTTTTGTGCTTCCTCATTAGAGCCTATGGGCGAAATGTGAAAACAGCTAAACAGTTTTGACAAAACCGAACAGTGCATTTGAAACTAAACAGAACTCAAAATAAAACACTGTCCTGTCAAAATGGCAAAACAGAAGTCGGAATGAAAGGTTGTTTCTCAGAGCCCTATCGTGGAAGCTCGTGGGGGTCTGGGATTCTTTTCTTTTCCCCCTTGTTATCTGTGGGCACTGCTACGGCTCCAGGGCTTCTGGGCTGTTCTTCTGTTCTTTTAGAGACCTAGATTTTGTATCCATTGTTTCTGCATCCCATATTTTGTGAACCCTGCTCTTCACACTTTGTAAAGTGGCATTCCATTAGAGTATAAGAAACTGTCCGTCATAGGAAGTTTCACCCCTCTGCGCACCTGCTCTGCTGACATTCCCTTCATTTGGAAAAAGGAGTACATCATTGGGTACCACCCAGGTTACATTTATCCCTTGTGTGGATCCCTTTCCCAAAGGCTGAGGGTAATCATCATCCAGACATAGTCTCATGGATAACGACAACTTCAATCAAAAGGAAAAAAACCTGAAGAAATAACAAAAGCAGGGAATGTCTTCACCTTCCCAGTAGTCCAATCTTATTTACAAGACTTGGGGATCCTCCCCATTACTCAATAATGTCCCAAATCAGTCTGTGACAGCTCTTTCATTATATAATGTGAACTTAAATGTTAAAGGGAAAAAAAATGACCTTATTCCATGCTGAGCGGATCACAAATGCTCCATACTTCCCAACACTCTCAGACTTCGCTCTGTAATTGTTTGTAGGGAACAGAACAGGAGTATGGCCTGTAGTCAGAGCTCCTCCAAGGCCTGGGACTGAAATTCAGTCCTCTCCCCATCTCCAGGGTTCTCACAGATGGCAGCTTCAAGGTAGGGCTGGGAAATCTTCTTCCCTGGTCTGCCACTTCTGCCTCTGGTGCCACCATTCTATTGGAAATACTGCGTCCACTGTGAGGGATGCCAATCCGGAAGGACCATCAGTTAATTAAGTAATGTTCTGGTGGCAGCAGCACTCCCATTGCCCACACCATGTTCCGTGGGTCTGGTAGGTTTTTCCAGGTGTTTTTTTTTTTTTTCTGTAGTCTCTGAAGAGGTGGAGAAAGACTCTTGACATTTATCATATTGTAAAACAAAGGGCACCTATGCTAGTGCCTGATGCCTGCTCTGACACATGCTAATTACCATGCATCAGAGCATGTTTGGTTAATTGAGTCTTCTGGAGTATGCTCATAAGCATGCTCCAGCAGCCTTGGTGTCACATGTATTCAGTATTCCCACACTTCAAAATGGTGGCAGACATGGGTGACTGGTGCCACCTTAGTCAGCGGGGCATGTGCCCCCCCAGCAACCAGTCAGCCAATCTTGCCAACTGTGGGGGTGGAGAGGGTCCCCCCACAGCTGATGGCACTGACTGGCAAGTGGCCACGACACTCCTGGAAGTGGCCATGTCACTCCCAGAAGCAACTGCAGTGCTTCATCTGGCACTCACTCCCTGGCCAGCACTCATGGGGGGGCACCGGAGCTCCCACCTGCCCCCCACCGCCCATCATTTAAGCTCATCGAATGAGCTTTAGTTAAATCACCCCCTACCACCATTTTGAAGTGCAGGACACTGAATACATGATACACTATCGGCACTTCAATTAGAGCAGCTCCCTGGAGCCACTCTAAAGTCCTCCCTGTCCATTCCCGCCTCTGACCACATATAAAAATGTCCCTACATTTTTAACTGTAATTTACCAATCATTTTAGATTTATGGGAAAGTAAGTTGTGTGATATTTATGAGGAAACAAGCAAGCTGTGAATTATATTCACCAATTCTTCATATTGCAAAAAATAATGCAGGTGATACCAAAGCATATCACATGACACCCACAAGATACTGCAAAATCATTTTTAGTAAATATTATGAAACCAATGTTCAGACAGAGAAATGGAGAAGCTGTTAATAGGTAAAAGAGAGGAGGAGGTAATGAAAAGATGGATACATTCTGATAGCTGGTGTCAGACCAGTGCTATTAATTCATATTGCTAGAATACTGTCAATTTAATAATTGTGTTTTATACAAATGAATTACCTGATATATGACTCATAGCACATAAATTATTTCATTTCAATATTTTTCTCAGTGTTTATTTTTTTTACACACTTCAAAGATTGGATATAAAGATAATTTGGACAGTTTCATTTTTGGGATGTCCATGTTGCAGTGCTTGGGCATAAATTCCATGTATTTTTTTAAAGATAACTGTTTTTATTGGATTGAGATTTTTACACAGATATATACTTAGAAACATGGAATCAGAGGTCTGAGGATTTCTAAAAGCTTGTTTTTATAAGTCTGTATCTAAGGCCAAGTTTGAATTGACAACGCCCCTGTAAAAATCAAGGAAAAGTTGAATCACATAACTTATCCATATTTTCAGTATAGAATGAGGAAAAACGGACCTGTGATTTTAGAATTCATCCATGTGCCAAAATTTTGGTTTTACTTGATACAAACTATAAATAATGAAAGAGTCATGCAACACAGAAAGATGCTTTAGTCTGTTAACCCTTCCTGTATACTTGGGACCAGATTCAAAATAGGACCGAGGTATCTTTATTTCAAAACTGTGGTGATAAAATATTATATTATATTTAATATAAATAATATAGTTATATAACATCCTAATGGTTAGAGCCATGACCTAGGCAGTGGATAATACAGATTTAATTCCTTCCTTTACCAAAGAGCGATTTAGATTTATACCTCACACCTTATTTTTTCCTTTTCAAGGTAATTTCTATCCTTGCAAAGAAAAAGTAACTTGGCACCAGTAGTATCCAAATTAAAAATGTGCCTTTTCTTGATGAAATCCATTCTTCCCCACAGTCTTGTAGCACTATGATTCACCCTTAAGTAATTTTCTTCTACTGTGGTGCATGTGTCATATCTCCCTCGCCCACCCACCCTAGAAAGCTAAACTCCAAAGTCTTATCTAAATCCTCCCTAGCCAATTCCAAATTATTCAGTGATAGGAACTATCCCTCCAACTGTTTAAGGCCAATGTTGCTGTTACCACAGTTTTAGTAACCTAGTATTCAATACCAAATGTACTGCTACATAAACAACATAAAAAATTGTATGAGGCGAATCCATAGCATGCTCACGATACCATGAAGCGTAGTGAAAAACATTCCAAGAAGCAACACCCCATCTCAAGTGAGCTGAATTAATGTTCAAGGTCCTATCATCTTTACGGCAAAAGTGATCAAGAACTAGCTTCTAGTTGTGCCCAAATGGGTTCCCTTCTGGTTCCTAACACCTAATCCCCAGTTCCTCCCATCTCTAACTCCAGATTATTTGAAGAATTTGTATGTACCAAAAGGGCCCATTCACTCATTTTTATTTTAGAATCACCTCTTTTTCTTTCAAAATATGGCTGGCTCCACTTGTTCTAATGGAAATCTCAGAAGTGATATTTACCCATTCATCTGAAAGAGCTTTAAAATCCAATTTTGTCATGCAATCCTTCATTAAGGAAACACATTTTTTAATTCAGGCACTGTCTTCATCCTTTATTTTTTCCTTCATAAAAATGTATTTAAACCAAGATGGAGGAGGAAGCCAACTGTCAAAGTATAAAATCCTATCCTTGTGAAATTGAAGGTAACCAAGCTTATATCGTAGGCAAAGTAATCTTGGATACCCCAGCTATCCAAGACAGTTCCCACAATTCTACCAGTTTATTGACTCAGTCACCAGGCAATCCAGACTAGTATCCTTATGCAGATAATGTAGACATCTCTCTCTTTTTTCCTTTGCTGGCTGTACTCCCAATTTATCAGCTATATCCTTTTTTGAATAACCCTGGCTGCAGATAAAAAGTTACCCATGTGGCACAAACCCAATCTACATAGTGCCATTGAATCTGACACAGTACAGAACCTTTAAAATTTGAGAATGATTATGAGCATCCCTGGGTTGGTCCTGTGAAAATAATTTGAGCCTTATAATAAAATGATCAGATTATAGGTGAAAGGGTTTGAGGAATAGCTAGAAAGCTGTTTGAACTAAATGGGAGGTTTTTTGTTTGTTTAGGTTTTTTGTTTTGTTTTGTTTTGCTAATCTGCAAGCCCTTCCATGTCTTTATCTAATTGCTTTGTATGGTAGGTTAAATTTAAAGTTGTGTTAACTTGTACTCCCTGCTTTGTGAAGGCAAAAGGAGTCTCAGCACATGTAGGGAGTTGTTGTAGCCCAGTAACTGAAACAGATACACTGCCAGTGCCAGTGCTGGTGGGTGATGGCTAGAAAATGATATTTAGAGGTTTGCTTTTAAGAATTGGCTTGTAGGCAAAATAGATATTGTGTTAGAACAATAGTTTAGGAGAATGGCAAGAGTTAATTGATTTCTAAAAGCCTGTTTGTCACACAGTTTCACAGCCTTCAAGGCAAACAGGGTGTCTGAGGTCAACAGATATACACATGCTGGGAAACTGAAAACATCCAAACTTTATTTTCATAATAGAGATAGACCTGGCTCCAAGACTACAGTACCCACATGCAAAAATCCTTGGGAATGCCAAGGTTTCAAATTAAATGACAAAATTAAGATGTGTGCATGTGATAGGTTTATGAAGATAGGGGTGAGGTGGGCATGCTAGAAGGGAAGGACAGATTACAGTGGGACCTGGACAGGTTACGGGGGTGGGCAAATAAAAATAGGGTGGGATTCAATACTGGTAAGTGCAGGGTGCTGCACTTAGGCAGTAGGAACCAGCAGCATACCTATAGGCTGGGGAACTCCCTTCTTGAAAGCATGGTGGCAGAAAGAGATCTTGGAGTCATTATTGACTCCAAGATGAACATGGGCCAACAATGAGAGGACATGGTCAGTAGGGCTAACTGCACCTTGTCATGCATCCACAGATTCATCACAAGCAGGACCAAGGAGGTGATCCTCCCCATCTATGCGACACTGGTCAGGCCACAGCTGGAGTACTGTGTCCAGTTCTGGGCACCACACTTCAGGAGGGATGTGGACAGCATTGAGAGGGTCCAAAGGAGGGCCACTTGCATGATCCAGGGACAGCAGGGCAGACCATACAAGGAGAGGCTACTGGACCTGAACCTGTTCAGCCTTTGCAAGAGAAGGCTGAGGGGGGACCTGGTGGCCGTCTATAAACTTACTAGGGGGGACCAGTGGGGTTTGGGAGAGACCTTGTTCCCCAAAGCACCTCCCAGAGTAATAAGGAATAACAGCCATAAGTTGTTAGAAGGTAGGTTTAGACTAGACATTAGAAGGCACTACTTCACAGTCAGGGCAGCTAGGATCTGGAAACAATTTCCAAGGGAAGTGGTGCTGGCTCCTACCTTCGGGGTCTTTAAGAGGAGGCTTGATATTTACCTAGCTGGGGTCATTTGAGCCGTTTTCTCTCCTGCTCAGGGCAGAGGGTTGGACTAGAAGATCTACAAAGTCCCTTCCGACCCTACATCTATGAATCTATGATAGGATTTTGGCTGACAAAACAAAACATGGGCAGCATGCCAGGACTAAGGAAACCAATCAGAGATATCCAGAAATGAAGAGTAATTGGAGAAGAAAGAATACAAAAGGAGGAGTTTTCAAGACAGCAAGTTCGCATCACCCCCCGACCTCTAAGGTCACTGATGTCGGATGTTCAAGCAAACGAATCTCAAGCTGGCATTTACATACTGGCCAGCTACAACACTTGCTTTGCGTATATTCTGGGCACTGGGGAATTTGTGAAATGTATGTTGTAATCATCTTGCTTGCATTGCTGTTATTTCCTATCACTGTGTATCAATAAAATTCATCTATTATCAACTGGAGGAGTTGTAGTCAGTCTGAAGGTTGTGCTCATGCTTGATTGGAGTAAAGTATTGGGGCTGGGTTGTGAATCCAGTGCCAACAATGGAGATAGCTCAGAAGTGTGTAGTATTTATTTCTGTGAAGCACAACCCTTACTTTACAACAGTGTTGAGGAAACATTGTCTTCTATTTTCTTTTCTATTGTAATCTGGATTGTTTCAGCCAAAAAGTTCCTTTTGCATTTTCACAATATGTTGAAGTCCCTTCCCCCAGAACAGAGCTAAATAATACGTTTCTTACATCTCTTCCTTTCAATGTTAAGCTTTAAGATGAAACAGAGTGGCCAGCCTATGGCTTCAGTTAAAGTAAGCATGAGTACACATTGTCTACTTTTTTGGTCAGCCCTTAAACTCAACCAGGCCTCCATTTTATTATACTGGAAACACTACATTGATAACTACAGTTTCTTTGCTCTGAAATATTTTGCAAAAGTTCTTTTTATCTTCCAAAAATTGTGCATGTCGTTGATTACATTCTCAGAACAACAAAGCCATTTATATTACAGTTGACTAAAGAGTTATTTATTTGGGCTTTTGGATATATCACAAAAATATAACAAGTACTTTTAAAATTCTACTTTGTTTCAAGGGCCTCACAATCCACAACAGAACTTGAAACTTCCTCATATTCATATATGGGTTTGTATTACTTGAATGAATCTATGATATCTATTTTCCATTTTTATGAGCCACTGCATCCCACAAATAGTATTTGTGGGATCAGTACAAACCAGACAATGTACACATGCAAGTACCCCTAATTCTAAATCACCTAAATGAAATATTTGATACTCAGGATTGCAGAGCTTGGTAGTTAAATCTTGAATAAATTATATATTAATGTATAATGTGTACTATAACAACTTGCTTAAATCCCATTTCTTGATAAGGTACACAAATTTCCCCATTTATGTTTCTGATTAGTCTCAGAAAAGTAAGAGCTATTCAATTCACTTAAACCTTCAACAATTTGGAAATGTATATGCCTGAGCAACCCTAAACATCAGTGCATTTAATAAAAATGTCTTACCAACATCCCTTCTTTCATTGAGTCTTAAATCTTAAACTGAAACTTAGAAGATTCATTTTTATCAAAGCATAAGTTTTTAACTCTTTTTAAGGACCTGAAAAGCTGCACTTTTGAAGATCTAGGTATCAGGGAAATAGTGAAAGAAAAACAAAAGACAAATCCTGTTTACCACTCCATTTTAAATCATCAGTCATATCATCTTTTGGATGCATGAGTCAAAGTGATTGTTTTTCACTTTACATACAAAACTGTGTTTACATTTCACACTTAATGATCATCAGGGCCTTTGGGTTTAATGTCAGAATCACTTTAACATTTACTTTAATCCATTTTAACAGATCCCTTCTTATTTCTGGGTTGCGCATCTTTATAATTTTTCAAATGTCAGTCTCCTAATTTACTAATTAAACACTGGATTCACATTAGAATAGAAAAGCTTGATCACTTTTAAACCTTTTGCTGACAGAAGGATCACATCGGGGGGGGGGGGGGTGTTGTTTTGTTTTTTTAATCCTAAACCTTTGTATAATCCTGTTGCCCTCTGAAATTCTTTGTTGTATTAACTATATTTCTATAATACCTTACTATGATAAGATGAGATGAGCCATGTACAATTCAGAATATAGTTTATTCCCCAATCAATAGCCACTTGTATAACACAACAAATATTTCCCTCTCCATTATGGCCAATGCCTTCATTTCTTCGTGAAATAATTTTGTTTGCTGATAGAGAGATAGATGATAAGCATTATTCCAAAGGTTTCTCTTCATTCCGTTTCTCAGAGCCCAGGTATTTCTCTTGCTTGAATGTTCTGTAGTATATGAAAACTGAGATGATTATTTCTTTTCCCTATTTGCATTTCATATTTCTCTCACTAATTGCATAACTCATCTTCTTGTTTTCCTAGCAAACCTAAGGAAGTCTCAATTTTATCCTCTGGTCTGCTTCCTCCTTTGCATTCACAATCTAATGTCAAACATCCCGACAGTTTATCAGAAGTAAATTTCCTCTCCTAAAAGCATGCTCCTTTCTGCAGGTCATTTATATAGGAAAAGTGAAGGCAGTCGGTTGTAATTTTGAACTTTGTCACTTATCCACTTCCTTCCATTATGATGTGCTCTCACTTAAAAAATATCTGTCTTTCATACCAAATACAGTTCTTTATCTACTCAAGCAGCTCATCTCTTTCCCATGGTTAATGGCCATTTAGCTATTATGTAGAATTGTGGTAAGTTTAAAACATGCAAGTATACTTGCTCTCTGTCACTTCTCTGCTGCTCACTAAACAAAAGGGGTTATTTCATTAAGAATGGCCTCCTAAGAATGTATTACTGTTTAGTTTAATCTCAGGTTTGTAGCTATTCCTCTTTCTCTTATCTCTACAACCTATATGTCAAGCTTACTGGGTTTAGAGTCATCCCCAGGTATTACGAGACCTTCCCTCAGTCCAGTTAAGTGCAAGGAATCAGGACCTCTACTTCTTCTCCCATTTTTCTTAAAATTTCAAACAGATATGATCTAAGTATGACAATTTAACAGTTTCCAGACATTTTAATTTTCAGATCCTCTTTCTTGGCATGACCTATTATTCATGCCAGATGTGTATTTGGATTTAATATTTAAGAGCCCCACAAGCCAAAGATATACCAAAGATATACCTGCACCCTTATGTGGCTCTCTTGTTTATTAAGATGCATGTTCTTACCCATGGATCTTGCTTCATCTCCTAAATGACACACACACTTTCATTAATTGAAACATGAATTAATGTCTCTCTTGGGTCCCTGCCAAATGTTCAAATTAAAGCTGGATGGAAACCAGCTATAGAGCGGTTATGCTAACTTGTAGCTGGTTGGCTCTTCTAATAATTGGATAGTCATTTTTTTAATGTTACATATCTGACATGTAGCAGGGACCTTGTAAAACCTTATGACCAGGTGTAGATATTACACATAAACAGGAAATTGATCTAAGCCTATAACTGTACAGAAGTTTTGCGCACACAGACCAGTTTAAAAATGGCAGACCCTGGTATAAGATAGACCTAGTTTGATGTGCACTCAAATCTAAGTGATTTAGGGTAGACCAGTAAATTGAACTTCTGTACCAGATCTCCTATCGATTCAGAACTTCTGTACCAGATCCCCTTTGCAGCCCCCTCCCTTGCAGAGAGGCACTAGCACTCGACCTATGCTTGGCTGCACCAGCCAAATGCCCAGAGGGTCCCACCCCCAAGCTTTCTCTGACCTGAGGCAGCATAGACCCTCTCCCTGCCTCCTGCCTTTGGCCATCTGTCAGCTGGAAGCAGGCAGCAAGGGGGCAGGGGAAGAGAGGCATCTGTGCCCCTGCACAAACCCCAGGACCTGAGCACCTGTATCCCCAGACCATGTCACCACACCCTGTCATTAAGCACCCTACAATTGTACAATGTACAATGGAAGCTTGCAAAGAACAACTTTCCCAACTATTTAGTTGGTCTAATAAAAGATATTACATCAATCCAAAGAACTTTGTCTGTCTAAATGTTTGATGAAGTTGAATATCCTTATTAGTTTCTATCTTTCCTTTTTTGTGTCCTTGTGACAAGGCATTTAGCAGAATTCATAGATTCATTCAAATCTGACAGGCCACACCATAATCACTTCTGCTATGGCCTCAAACATTGCGACCTCTTGGCTATCAGCCATGCACCTGAGCACATGCAGCACCCCAGCCTCCTATTCTTTCCTTTCTTCAGAGTACCTTACAAACATTAACCACTTAATTTCCATGTCAAAGCGGTGGTATAGGTACAGAAGAGGTCTTAATAAAAACCATCATCTCTTAGCTGTTACCTATAAGTTAAAAAAAAAAAAAGTTTCTCTCATTGGTATAACAGATTTTTCTAAGACGCTTGGATAATATTACACAGAAACCTGTGGGAATATTATTTTAATGGTCATATTATTCTTAAAATTCTTATTGTTGTTGTTTTATATCTGGAGGCAACAGATGGAAGTAAGTGAAATAATTTGCCTGACCATACTTGTGGTCAATGTCAGATGAGAGTAGAAGAGTTTCCATCTCCTACTCTGGGGTTAGGTCCCTTAGGTATACTCTTTCCTACCTTTCACTTGGTACATCTACCTATTTGCTTAAATGGACCCATAGCCTATGAATAATATTGTGCTTTGAAGGAGATCACACTCATTTGAGGACTATAACTCTGTGACTCAGACTCATCTCTATATTTTCCTCTTTTGCATTCAAACCAACTGTTAAAAACATGCACATATTGCTAGTACATGCCAAAAGTCTTTCCATAGAAGTCAGTTGCAAAAATCATATTCACATTAACGTAAATAAGATATGATCTATGATCAGTATTTTTTCTGTTTTTTTCTTCCTTAAGATATTCATCTTCCTCTAACCTTCTTCATTCACCTTCCTTCTCAGATAAAACAACAGTACAAGGCGAACTACAGCACTTTGTCTTTTGCTGGGAAGAATTATTGAGTTATTTTATTAAGCTTGAATATTACAGATTTAACACACGTTAATTTATAGCAGCACTGTACCCTTTGGTTATCTTTATTTTGACCAACAGATTGGTATCTATAAAAGCCAGATTTTCAGAAATAGTGTAATTTTACTAGGGTCTAGGACTAGTAATCATCGTCCACTAATGTGCTAGCTTTACAGAAAATCCTCTCCCATGATACTTCTCTCCTATTCAGAGCCTCTACTCTGAAGAACAATCCCTTCAACTTGTATCCTGAGATAATGAAATTCTCTCCTCACATGGCTGCAGTTCCTAACCTGACAGAGAGCACTAGACACCAAGTGTGCATTTCAGTGTACAAGGTTTGTATGGCACAATCAGCCCCTCTAATGAGTACAGCATATGTTCTGTTCAGATGAATTCCTTCAGAATAAGATGAGCATTTCCAAAAGCTTCTGTCACTGAAGTTTATTCAAACTTTTCAAAGCAGAGAAAATAGAAAATGTCCCCAAGTTATTTTAACGGAATGGTTTTATTAGCCTTAGCAACCAGTTACATCTCTCCCATGAGCCTCACTTTCATAATGAAGAATATAAAAATAGGTAACCCTTAATTATGCAAGTGAGAAATGAAATTCATTTGTCTTGTATATTATGGGGAAAATCATGTTATAATGATTTTCCACTGGTCATAAGCTGATGTTTCTTAAGAGCACACTGAACTGTTGATGGCAGAGAAGATGTTATTGTGAGAGGCTTTTCCCTTCATTCCTGGAAGAACAAGAGAATCAAAAACTATGCTGTGACTGTTCAATGTGAAAGTACAAAAACACTCCAGACTTGCATCAAATTCAGTCTTAGTTTTAGCCTTCCATCCCATGGTATATCAATTATCATGAAAATGACTTTAGCAATTTAAAATCAAGCATTTGGATTTTAATGAAATTTAGCTGGGGGGGGGGGGAGGTGTTATTTGATTTCTTTAATGGTTTTCAACTAGGTTGAATTTGGCTCCAAATTTAAAATGCCCAGAATAAAACAAAGTAGGAATTTGATCCACTGTACTTAAAAAAAACCCAAGAAAACAAACAACCACTCCTGCAGTAGCTTTTGGCTAAAATGCCTTAAGCTTTTCTTTAGAGTGAACTGAGAGTTGAAACCTAGCAAGGAGACAAAATCCTAGGTTGAAACATGAGTTAAAAATAAAACAAAAAAACAAAAACAAGGCAGACATATTAAGTGGGATTGTTTTCTAAACCAGGTTGCTAGATGTCTATACAATGGGTGTCAGTGAATCGGAGCCCAGACTACCCGAGTACTCCTGCCCTCCTGCAAGCTCCAAATCCAGAAATATACCATTGAGGCCACTCCAGTTGTCCTCAGCATCAGCATACCAGAGGCTGGGGTCTTGAGAGCTGTGGCAAAGGGATGCTGTGAAGTGTTTTCATATGGGAAAAGGAGGGTAAGGTATACTCAAAAATATTCTAGTTAGGGTGTGCCACCATGAATGTGTACATATAAAGGCTGCTGATTTACCATTTTTCTAAGATATTATTATACAAAGAGACTGCTTGTAGGAGATATCCATGAACTTTGAAAAAGTAATCAACCTAAATAAGAAAGGCAGGTTATTTTCTGTTCCACATTTAGGTATCTTTTTATATTCTACAGAACTCAAAGCAAAAACACCCACTCTAAGTCTTCTGTGCTGTAGCTGTGATGTATCTAGGAGTGTCCCCAGATAACTTAAACAATAAACACACCCAGGAAAGTCCTTGAAAGACACTTCCCACTAGTCCATTCTGCCATCACCAGGGCTCACAGTCCAGAATCAGAGTAACTATCTGATGCTTTCTTCATAAGAATTTCTCCAAACCTTTGGGAATGTATTAGTAGAGAGTGGCACTAGAACATCAGTGGGCAAGTGGACCATAATTGTAAGCAGCAGTATCCAGAGAGATTCATTGTTTTTTTCTGGGTCCCCTACCCCCTCTTCCCTCCCTCCCCTTCAGGTAATAGCTTGGTTTGCTTGGGATGTTTGTGATACTTTTGTTGGATGAACTGGAGCTGAGAGAGATGTTGGGCAAAGTGCCTGAAAGTTTGTCTAACATCTCTCCCAACTATCACCAAAAAAATTATTTCTTCTCTCATTTTTCCTGGACCATCCTGGGTACACCGATACTCCAACTATAAGGCTGCAGCTTTCAGACCATGTTCAGCTCCATTCAAACACATAATTTGGCAATGAAGGCAGAGCCAGGAGTGTTAATAATCAATTAAATAAATATTCTTAAGGAATCAATATAAAATATTGGACTTTAAATAAAAATGCTTCCCAGTTTACTAGGTCTCTAAGGCTCTGTTACTTGAATCAGCATTACATTGTTTTACCATCCATACCTACTTTTCCCAATAGAAGATTCTTACCAGTCACCCTGTATTCTGTAAAACAGCTCTGATTTGTAAATGCCCTTTTAGGGTTTTTGGTTTCCACAGAAACATTCATAAGGATGTGACTTAATTAAACCCTTAAACACGGTAACTACTGTGCTGGCACATTACATTGTGTGTGTGTACAAGTGTGTGTGTGTGAGCACGTGTATCTTTAGTCCAATTTGTTAAAATATTTGTTTTTATTGCAACTTTTTAAAAGGTACAGAAATAACTTGACTAACAAAAATTATTCACAAATTCAGAATATATTAAATCAACAAGCTACTCTTCAAATTGGGAAGGGTAATTAAATGATACTATGCATCAATTTAATAAGTGATAAACTAAAAATGTAATTAACTAATTAATGTTATGTTGCCTGGTTCTATGTATACAAACTATATGTAGTGTGCAGGATAAGGCTACTGCTCCAGTTTCGCATGCAAATAGTTATAATAGAGACATTATAGCTTTATTTGGGGTCTTAAACATACCTGTAATATGTGTAGTGAAAGTACAGTGTTACCTTTCTAACTCCAGAATAAATTGGCATTTTGGAATGTGAACCTAAACTTTTGGCAAAGAAGAGATTATGGTTCCTGGCTCTTTGAAAAAAAAAAAAAAAAAAGCCCCCATTCACTGGCTGTTGCTAGGCAGTGGGAAACCCCACTGCCCCCCACCGTCCCATGCTATGTTGGGGCTCTGCCATGATCCCCCCCAATTCCTGCCTCCACCATGGCTGTCCTGCCCATCCCAGGTCCCGGCCTTTAAAAAAAAAAAAGAGCCCCCACTCACCAGCTTCTGCTAGGTGGGGGGAGGTGATCCACGCTGTGTAGGGGGCTCTGTCAAGAGCCCCCAGAAGCCCCGAGGCTGCTGCAGCAGCCAGTGAATCTGGGGGTTTTGTTTTTTGTTTTTTTAAGTGTTGGGATCTGGGGTGGGTGGGAGTCAGGGGGCTCGTGGTAGAGGTACCCACGCAGTGTTCAGCTGTGGGGGGGCAGCAGGTGAAAACAGGCTTTTTTTTAAACCACTGGGAGCTGGGGTGCAGGGGATGGGGCCTGGCATGGGTCCCCCCCATTGTCCCCTCCCCTACTTACTCTTCCAGCTCCCCCTCCCCCATCCCCTACTTACAAGCATGGAGTCCAGGTCTAGCTCTCTGCTGCATCCACCAGCGACTGCCCAAATCACTGAAGTTCTCTGAAACTTTTCTGAATCAGTTCAGAGAGCTTCAAATCAATTTAGTCCACTGATTTGATTTGGATTTGGGGATTCAGCTGCTGAATCAAGCTGAATTTCCTCCGAATCAAATCACTACCCGAAGCTTCACATAGCCCTAGTTATTATTTTTTTAGTTATTTGTTTTCAGTTTTTCAAGGACCCCAAATCAGTTCCAAATTTTGTGTGTCCTGAAACCCTACTTTTGTTTCACATCACATTGCCTAGCTAATACCACTTTTGCCATTACAATATGAGGTCTAACTACATTCTCATTTAAGTTAACACCTTCCTACACTAAAAATCTGTATTTAATAAGCTATTGATTAACTTGTTCTTAAAAAATCCTTTTTTGGCAACAGCCAAATAATCACAAATGTCCTAACAATCCCATGTTTTGTGTTAGTCTTACAAGACAGATATTTATGCCAAACATCCTTCTCCTCACTGCACTATTCCATATATTAAACTGCTTATGAGACAATGGACACCAAAGTGAAAAGACAAATTGTATTTGGAAGTTTAGTCACTTCTTCCAGTGTCCATGTACAATATGCTATATATAAGATAACAAGAAGCTATTACCTTTTCTATATTTCCTATGTCATGTTCTTTATGTCTGTCCTTCAGAAATTAGTTTAGACATGCTGTACATACATATGTCTTATACAGTACTCCTTATGTAGACTGTGAAAGGCAAAAAGATGCATCAAGATTGAGTCTCTCTAAAAGTATGAATAGTTTTGATCATGTTATTAAAATTAAATTAAAAAAAAAAGAATTGGTCAGCAATAAGTTCCAAGTAGGAAAGTAATTCAAAGGATTCTGGTAAAGGGACTAATTCAGAATACAGTGAAGTCAGTAAAAAGACTTCTGTGGACTTGAGCAGATTTTGTCTCAATATAAAACTTTCTTGAAAGTTTATACCATAAATCTCTTGCAAATTCTTACCTGAAAAGTGTGGAAGCAAATCCTTGCTATTTGCTTCTTCCCATGAATCTGACCCCTTTTCCCAACTCTGATTGGTAATGCTTGGGTTTATTTCTTGGAGGTATCGTTGACTGTGACAGTGTATGGCATACTATATAAATATATATGGAAAGATGCATGTAATTAGAATTGTTAGAAACTGCAGACATTTTAGATCTATGACTCAGATTTTAGGCAAAAGAAAAAAGCAAGGGATTTTCTTTTGAACAGTAAATATTCCCCATGAGAAAAGTATATATAACCAAGACCTAAGGAAAGAAAATAAAATCCTTACATGATACACCCAATCCTAGGTTATATCTAACTTCTTATAGAAGGTAAAGTTGTCAAATCCTTGCTGGTGACAATAATTATAACACTATTTGCATTTTATACAGAGTGGCTGGTGCTAAGACCTAATGTTGGCATGGGAACAGCTTTTACTCATTTCCCTGGACACATTCTCATTTTTTATACAATTCCATAGTCATAAAAGAAATATCGAAATTGGGCATCATATAATTTTTTTGAAGTTTAAACTGGTCAGAAGTTTAATGTAGTATGATTTATGTTGAATTTGCACATGCTCAGTTTACTGGTCCTGACACTTGTTGACAACAATTTGGATTATTAGGAAACACTGAATCTGCAGCTGAATATGAAGAGCTGCTGACCACAAGGCAGAATGATAGCTAAGCTAAATAACCATTACTTGCTTATGCTAAAAAACCATTTTAACTGTGTTAACCATTTTCTGAGAAAAAAGCAGCAAGTGAATCTGTGCAAGTCTGTGTGCTGTGAACCAGCTACAGTAAAGACAAGGTAAGACACAGGGGCCCACAAAGGGTAGAAGATGGTACAACGTGAGGCAGAAAAACAGACTGGAATGTGAAAAACATGTAATTGG
Source organism: Alligator sinensis (assembly GCF_000455745.1). NCBI lineage: Eukaryota > Metazoa > Chordata > Crocodylia > Alligatoridae > Alligator > Alligator sinensis. Next base: position 401,270 of record NW_005841911.1, on the reverse strand, counting down.
TAACAGAATTCAAGATGAACATATGCAAAAAGGTGAATGGTGATTGGTGAAGAAGCCTCCAGAAGCTTCCAGATTTTGGTCAAAGTCTGCCCATTGACCAAAGAAAATGAGTCAAGGTCTTAGATATGTGCTCATAGCAAAAATACATGTCAATGAATGAAATACATAGGCAATTTCATGTTAATGAAGCAAACAGTAAACAGAGGCACAGCTTGAGATGGGAGAAGAAATGGGTGGAACAGACGGCAGGATGAAGGAGGAGTGAATATTAATGAGCATAAACCAAAGTGTATAAATGTGGGAAAAAAAACTGTTGTTCAGGGCTGCTCCTCATCACTTATGACAAGAACTTGCCCGAAGCTATCTCCATTCTGCATATAATTGTTGTGAGCAATGTATGCTGGTGTTTACTTCCTGCTTTGCTCTGGCTAATGAGTAACAGGATCCATGAGTAATTGGACCATCATCTCCCTAATCACTGGGTGCCACATGGAGTCAGGGTCTAAAAACACTGTTTTATGTACTCATGTAAAAATCTAAGAAAGATGGAGGAATTTGAACCTAGGAAAATTTACAAGAAGCTTACAAAGGTTAAAACAAAAACTTTTGTACAGCTTTATGGCCTGTTCTTATTATTTCTAAAGTCAGGAGTAAAATTCCCATTGTTTTCAGTGGTGCAGGATGGAATATTAGACAACAATTATAAGGATGAAGTTACACATTACACTTAGACCATACTAAATTTGTGAAATGTTAGTCATTAATCAGTGTTAAAATTAGAACGTGTGGTGAGTAGTGGCAAGCTAAATGGTACAACTCTGACTTGCCACTAGATTGTCGGTGAGCAGGAGCTGGCTAGAATTCAGGATACCTTATCCCTACTCTGTAAGTGGGGAGATGGGTAGGAGTGGTGCATCCTGGGATCCTGGAGGACTGCAAATTAATCATTTTTTTTCTGTGGAGCAGACTGAAGTTACTCTAATTTGAGCTAAGCCATGAGCTAGATAATCCTCACCCAAAATTGTGTAATTTTGAGACACTCATAGGGCACTTAACACTAGTTAACAAGTTTAAATGCATGGAAACTCACATTTAAGTCCCTACGTATAGTCTAAGTCCCTAGGTATATGTTACACATTTTAGTCCCTAAGTATGTTACTTCACCCTTAGAGAAAAGACAAACACTGCTCCCTCTGGTAGAGTTAATCCAGGACCAAAGTTCTGACAAACACAGAATCACCATAAAGTAACCTACACATCCCAATATATACTGTGATTTATTAATCTAGATGGAGTATGCTTTCATGAATTGTTACAGGAACTCCCACAACAATGCAGGGATTTCTCTCTCAGACTTCAGACTTCCTAACAATACAAGATATTCAGTAGGGCTGTGCAAAACAACACCGTTCCATTTTTCCTTGAGTTATGATGGTCTAAGGGAACAATCTTTTGTCTGGAATTTAATTTCGAGTCAAAACAGCTGTTCCATTCCATTCCATTGAAACAGAAAGGCTGTTTTGATGTTGTTTTGAGTTTTGTTTGGGATGGGGAGGCAGACCAGCTAGTCTGACTCCCCATTCCCAGCGCTACATCACACCGGGGCGGGAGGCAGCCCAGGTGGGCTGCTTTCCATTCCCCCATGCTAGATCAGTCGGGGGGCAGGAGGCAGCCCAACTGGGCTGCTTCTCAGTCCCCCACGCTAGATTGGTCGGGAGGCAGGAGGCAGCCCAGCTGGACTGCTTCCCGGGGCCCATGCTACATTGCTCTGGGGGTGGGACGCAGCCCAGCTGTGATGTTTCCCGGGGCCCCACACTAGATTGGTCCGGGGGTGGGAGGCAGCCCAGCTGGACTTCCTATCCCCAGCCTATGCTCAAAATGTTTTGACTTTCAAATCATTTTAACCAGCCTCATTTTCTTTCAAGGCTATTTTGACCGCCTTTGTTTTGTTCCAATTTTGCTGTTTCAACCTCAAAATTGGTTAAAACAGTGTCAGAATGAATTGGCCAGTGAAATTTTGCACATCCCCAATATTCAATAACTCCATCACCTAAATGATTCTCCAACTACTTCTGCACCCATCTGTTTTGTTTGCAGTATTTCTGGCTTACATTTAATTCCAGTCACAAGAGCTCTTATTTGTCTGTAATGACATCTGCACATTTTCCTACCATAACTTTCCTACTTACTTATTTCTGGCATAAAGAAGAGATTTTTACAGATTTAACTAACTTTCAATATTGTGCCTGTGCGAGCCCTCTCCCGATTCCACCTGGATCGCCATGTACAAGTTCTCTCTCGATCCCATCTGGGTCGCCATGTGCGAGCCGGGCCTGTCTTTGTGCACACAGGCTGTGGCCGGCAGCCCGGGTACACGGGGCTGGAGAAAAACCGCGGCGCGGTTTGGTACGCTCGAGCTAGAATCAGTCACAGAGGCGTAATGGTTGATTGAAAAGATTATTTACTTACACCCAAGGTGGTCGCAGTGTAGGCTGGTCAGCTTTCCAGGCACAGCTCTGCTTGAGTTCTCGGTGGAGGACTCTAATAAACTCAATTCCTTGACCCCGGAGTGATTCAGGCTCCGCGGGTTCAAGAATTTGTTCCCACAGAGCAGCTGTATCTCCGTGAGTGTTACTCGATTCCCAGGTCCCCTGGAGCTGTTAAGACTCCGTGGGTTTGACAATTGGGTCCTTAGGACAGGGATACATCTGGACTGCGATCAGCAACAGGGAGAGGCTAGAGGTTATGTGCCTTGGAGTCGTTAAGGCTCCGAGGGTTCGGTAAATAGGTCCCCCGGAGTTGTTGAAGCTCCGTGGGTTCGACAAATTAAACCTCTGTTGCCCTCTTAAGGAAAACGCTGGGTTCGTATGGATCAGCAGCACTTAGAGATCCTCACGCTCCTTTCCCGAACTCCACGTGCTTTCTCTCTCTCCAACTTGGGCGGAAACTACCCAAGCCTTTTGTATGGCTAGCAAGCCAATAGCTAGCCGCCATGTATACTTACATTTAGAACCGGCCAATAATGTGGCACGAATCTAAATACAAATGGCAGGAACTCCTTTGCATCGTGCATCACTATAATGCAAAAGAAATGCACTATGCAAAGAAAGCTACAGAACTGGCGGGAAAAACTCCTGCACGCGGGTTCTTAATTGCAACAGAACACTCCACCGTGCAAAAGAGCTGCAATTTGGCAGGAACATGATTTAGCGATGCCGAAGCGCACACAAACAAGAAAAACCACAACTTCGGGTTGTGACAGTGCCCAGATAGGAAATGTGTTACACACTAAAAGTCAAGGAAAGAGCTGAAGACCTAGCATTAAAAAAAAATAGAAAGAATGTAAATATCAAGATGCTGCCAATGGATTTTCTACCACACAAACAATAAAGTCATGGGATTTTCTCTGATGCATCAGCAATGATCAATGTTCATTTTACAGAGGTCAAAACTGTGCATGAAGAACATATCAATGATGTTTCCCCCAGCCTCTGAACAAAAGATCACTTGCATTGCTCAAACAGAAGCAAGCACATAAACTTTTCAAGGTGAGATTTGATAACTGCCTTACCAGATTATGTAGGTATAGGCATGTCATCAATCAGACCATAAGTGGGGAAAGAAGCAGCTTTGATCTTAGCAGTCTATTGTTTACATAAATATACATAAGAAGTCTTTGCTTCCATAGATATTTTTCTAGTGAGTTCAAGTCTTGTGTGGGTTTTTAAAGCATTAAGCAGTTTAGGAATGATATCCTAGGTGTGACATGGAATCTTGTAAAAGCAAAAGGAAAAAAAGCTAATTTCTGACAATAAGTTATGGAATGGACTGAAGTCATTTTTTTCTGCCAGTGTGGCTGACAAAGAGGAAGATATATCTTCCTTAAATTGTGCAGTCCATTTTGTCTTGTGACTTCCATCTTTGTTACATTTCTGTGACCTGAATTATCTCATGTACTGAATGTAACCTGGAGTAAGTGATCCTGGACACTGGCTACATGTAGGGGGTGCACGTGGGTGCATGTGCACCACCTGAAAGCTCCAGCCATGAAACCAGAAGTGCCACCATAAGTGCACTTCTGGTTTTGCCACTGGCTTGGTAATCAGCACCTGGGGGATAGCCTATGGAGGAGGGGGGTATCTGGTGC
>NW_005841911.1:394482-397092 GCF_000455745.1 Alligator sinensis | reverse complement strand
GGCCCCCCCCCCCCCCCCCAGACTCAGGAGGCACCAGTCGCCCATGATCCTGGACACACAGAGAGTCCATGAGTTTGGTGTTCCATGAAACTGTGAGGTTAGCAGGAACTTCCAGGTGGCAAATCTGGAGACACCCAGCCACAAGACCCTTGCAAGGCCAGAGGCAAAACTGGAGCCTCTGCACTATAAATAGTTGTAAATAAGTTCCTATGTAAAATAAAGAGTGTTTTCACATTACAAGCCTTAAGATACTATACTGCTTTGAAAAGCCATCTTGATACTGACAATACCAGTCTAGACATTACCCTGTTAAGGAAGGATGTGTAATACCCTAAGAAAGATGTGACTTACCGTCTATAAAGTGGTTAATTAAGATGTTTACTGCAACCACAGTGAAATGGTTCTTAGGAAATGCATAAGATAAATCACAGTATAGGCTAGCTGAGCTGGAGAGCTCAAAGTCTCAAGAAGTATCAGACATGAGATCTGCACTTTGGTGTGTTCAGCTCAAGACGAGCACAATTCAATGTAATTCAGAGATAAACTGAGTTATCTGTAAACACACTGACCATGTACATTTAGTTTCTATTGGGAGAGATGGTGCTCTCCAGGAGTAGCCACAAGTGTACAGATGTTAAAGATTTTTCTCCCATAGCAAAAATGTCCACTCCAGGAGAAAAATGATCCAGGAACAACCAGGGTTAAATCACTCCTGGGAGAGTCAATGTCTGTACATTTTCCCTACTAAGAAAAACCACATCATAGTCCTCCACCATTCCAGGGGACTGCTTTGCTCCCAGTCTCCTCCTCTTCCCCCAGAATTCTGTGTGTTGCTCAAATTGGATTCTATAGTCACATCCAAGTGAGTATGTCTGTGCAGTATGTGATGCTACAGACACATCTTTGGTGCCACATACCACATATTCAGTTGTTCTCCATGCCACAATGGAGAACTGGGGGTCAAAAAAACCTGTGGAAAAAAAGGCAGAGCAGCAAACACATAGGCAGTGTGCACCACTCAAAACTGGAGTTGGGCCAGCTGGAGCAACACTGCAGCTGCTTTCCAGGCTCCACATGGCAGAATTACCACTTCTTCATCCCCAGAAGACCCCCCCCCAACCCCCCCAGGACTGCATGTAAGGCCTTTGAGGCCAGTGCTGGCCAAAGCTCACCTGAGGCAACTTGCCACATGCTAGAGCATGCACAACATGCACATTCCCTGGGGACAACAAAGAGAAAGATATATCTTCTTTAAATTGCGCAGTCCATTTTGTCTTGTGAATGCTAGTTGTCCCCAGGGAACCAAGTGTCCACACCATGTGCGGATGCAGCCTTCTGCTCCATTCAAGTGTTGCCCTGAGGGGTCAGGCCAATACTCAGGATCTCAATATTGTGCTGTTAGACAGGAGGGTGTGGTTGTACAAGTGCACAGGTACACACAAAAATCAACTAAGCATACATACACTCACTAGGTTCATACACCCCTACTAGGCATACACACTCACACTAGCAGCTCAGATACACACACATTCAAAATAATTAGTCTAGGTTCATGCACACCTATCACCAGTTTAAGCCCATACATGCTACACGCACCAAATTTAGACAGAATCAGTTACCAGTTACCAACACCTGCACATCCAATACACATATGTGGATTACTAATTCATATACCACACACACACACAATGATATCTATATATGTGTATGTGTGTATATGTGTGTGTTTGTATGTGTGTGTGTATTCACTAATTTACACACATACCACCCGCCTACACATACACACAAGTGAGTTAAGTTGGGTATTGTGATATATGTATGTATTTATGTATGTATGTGCTTGGTGTACTCGTGATACCTGAGGAAAAGTTAAGGTAAGAAAGTAGAAGTGTAGGGAGTTAAAGTTACCAGGACTGGGATTAGTACTGGTAGAGTCCAGGGGCCTGGGTTGAAGAACTGAGGCTCAGAGGTAACTTTAGGTTAATTGATCTTAATTGATTAAAAGACAATGCCCAAAGCCTGCAGAACAGGGAAGCATGCCGGCACAGAGTCTGAGACTGCAGCCAGAGCTATGGGGGAACTGAAAAGGTAGGTAGGGAGAGGGGAAAATGGGACTAAGGGAAAGTGTGGGTGTTAAAGAGGGGCTCTGGGTGCGGGGAGCCAGAGGATGGCTCCGGGGCAGCTAGAGAAGCTGCAGGGAGCAGCAGTAGGTGCTGGAAGCTGGAGAAAGGCTCCAGCTGGTGGAGAAAATTGCAGGATAGCTAAGAGGAGCTGGGAAGCTGGGGTGGGGGGGAGCCTGAAAACATAGAGACAGACAGCAGAAAATCACAGGAAAAGCAGCAGTTGGCAGGGCAGCAGGAAAGCAGAGAAAGGCAGCAGAAAGTCACAGGGAAAAGGCATTAGGAGCAGGGGAGGCTGAGAGGTGGCAGAAAAGGGGAGATGGAATTGGGAGATCGGGAAACTAGGAGAGAGGGTGGGGACTGGAGCTGAGAGAGAGAGAGAGGCTGGAATTTAAGATAGGGATAGGACTGGGATTCAGTAAAACACAACCCAACTCAGGGTTGCAAATGACCGTGGTTTTATTGAACAGGGGAGATGGTGACACAATGT
>NW_005841911.1:389048-393116 GCF_000455745.1 Alligator sinensis | reverse complement strand
TGTAGGGGGTCGGACTCGATGATCTATTGAGGTCCCTTCCAACCCTAACATCTATGAATCTATGAATCTAAAAATGAGACAATGAAGCAATTATGTGGGTATCCCTTGCTTCTGCTTTTAAGCACACAAGATAAAATTCTAAAGAGTAGTGATAAGGGATGCCTTCAATGTCACATTTCCAGGTTTGGCAAGCATGGAAGGTGAAGCATATGGGATGAGCCCTGCTTCTCTGTGGTGCACTCAGAGAGTACATACAAGCATTACATTTAGATAACCCTAATGGAGATTAGGGCAATCTAAATACCCCAGTGTACAAACATTCATAAGGTTTAGGGTTACCTGAAAACTGGTGTGCCCAATCTAAAGTTAGTTCACCTCAGAGATTTACTTAATTTTGATTGGTTTAGAGTCAATTTGACCTAGAGAACACCTGCATGCTATTTGCCACGGCCCTGAGAATGTGCTGTTTTTAACCACCTCAATCCTGGCTAGGTTTTCCCCCTGTAAGTAACCCCCCCCCCCCCAGCTAGGCAGCCACCTCCCACAGACCTGCCAATGCCCCCTGCACCCATCAGTAACCCCCCAACTTGCCATCCCTTCCTCCCCCAACTTACTTATTTCTGGCTGCCCACACCTCCTCCCAGCAAATGGCAGAACTCTTGCATGCTCAGGATCTTGACTCAAATGTAGGAGATGTGCACTAAGCTGCCTAAACCAGAACTGGGTCCTACAAACACTTGTTTATATTCAAAGATGCTGCAGCAGTGGTAAAGACTTACCACTTAGAGACTGAGAACTAGAAACTGACACCCAGGTTTGCTAAGATCTGATTGGCTTAGGAGTGTGTGTTTAGTCTAAGGGATAAATCAGACCAGGTTATGACATGGGGTTCTACACCATATCTAATATGACATTACTTTCTTTTGGACCAGTTAGGTCTATTTATTTTTATGGCAACTGATAAGCTTGGTACAAGGGAAAATAGATGCTTGCATATGAGGTTCAAAGTGAAACAGCATTTTAGGGATTTCTCCCTCATTTGAAAATGCTATAATTTTTTAAGACTAAAATATGAAACACAAAATTATAATATTTTATATTACAAATACTCTGTACCAGACAGCCTTTACATTCCAGCAGCCTCCCTTTTACAAATACACAAAGCAGAAAAACAGATGGGGAAGTGCAGATGGAACCTATAATGACCAGCTTGAGAGGGCTGGATGGAGACTTGAAGAACAGTCCTAGGCTGAAACTGAGAAGTGACATTGTAGGAAACCTCCTTTCAAGATACCTTAACCAAAATGGATATGTGCCATTACTATACACAGAATGAATTTCTGCTGCACACATTATTTCTACATTATACACCACAAGGACAACAAATAGGGAAAAAAGTGTTTTGACATATACCACTCAAGTGTGAAAGTAACCTTTAGCTTTAATGGTTTATACAGGAACTATCCTGGTGTTTTTAATTAGCTAATGCCTCACTAAGAACTGCAGTCCCCAAAAGAACATAATAGTTCCATAAAATGGCTCTGTTTTAATTTCTCCAGTTTTAATGTAGCACACAATCTCCAGTTCTACATCCCAACTGTAATTAGCAAGGATAATTACTGAAACTGTATGAATAGTAGTTGCAGCTGCTATGATAAGTACATTTAGTGTAGTCCTAAGTACATTACCAATATCACAAAATGTATTATGAAGAGAGGACTAGATTCCAGTGCCATTGAATACACAGAGGACTTTTAAAGGGGGGTAGGGGGGAGGAGGGAAAGATTATTTTTTAAGTGGGAAAAATGTGTCTTTTCAATGCATTTGATAATTCTCAGGCTAAAACAATATACATAATTAAATATAATGCTATAGCTATGATGGAAATTGGGGTATAAATAAATATATGATCACTCAAAAAATTAATGCTGTAACTTAAAAATGAAAATGAAAGTGAAGGAAGTTGTGTCTGATACGGATATAAATACAAATTATTTTCCTAAAAATAGAGAAATGATACCATTATAAAAAAAAAATCCCCCCCCCCCCATTCTGTTAAACAGGAAATGTGCATATTTGGGGTTTGGTTATTCAAGTCAATCAGCTAGTTAAAATGTTCACCAAGTACGTCAATTATCCTGATCTAAAAGAGCAGAGAAAACAATGAAAACTCTTTACTTATCCTTTGATAACTTGGATTCTTGTTAGAGGTTGCATACATAGGTAAAATATGAGTGGGGTATAGAGAATAAGTACATCGTCCCTTTATATCACTAGCAGGAAGTTCAACAGAAGGATCTGTGAAGTGCTGAAATGAAACAGAGGGAGAGAGTAATTATAAGAATAATGCCGTTTTCCTTTTACTAGTTCCCAGGTCACCATTTGGAAAAAGCACCTTTTTTTCTATAATTCTTTTTCCCACCACAAATCTTGCCACTTGTGCCATCAGAGCTTTGCGGTAGCATGTTATAGATGTTCATTGGATTACTGCTTAAGAACACATAGCCACTTGTTTCACACCACATAAAAGCTTCACAGACTCATTGATTCCTCCTGTTACAAACTGTAGCTTTTGCTTTCATGAAGTTAGAAGTTGCATAAGATATTCTGCAGCTATTCAAAATTCCTCCAATTCCTGCAGGAGACTTTCTGTTATCCAAAGGGACCTTTGCTTAGGTGCTGTAGAATGAAATTTACATCCAATACTGAAAATATTATCTATAAAAACTTAATTAAAACATTATTCTAGTTAGAAGTGATGACTAATATTAAATTCTCCCCCTGCCCAAAGGTCTTAAATTAAGGTGTGCCATGTAATGAAAAAAAAAACAACAAAAAAGATTGTAATAAAAGCTAACCAAATTTCAATAGAATTTATGTTTCCACAATATTATCTTTTTTTTGGTGGATGCAGCTTATACATCAGATCAGATGTGGTACTTTTCATAGAGCTACCATAAACTATAGCCTATGTAAACTCTAAAAATCTCTGGAGGATTATAGGGAAGTAGAGCTGGAAGGGACCTCACAAGGTCATCTAGGCTGAGGCTCAAGGCAGAATTATCGCTGACTAAATTTTGCAACCAAGTCCATCTAACCTGGTCTTGAAAATTTCCAGGGTTATAGATTCCACAACATCTTTAGGTAGCCTGACCCACTGCTTGACCAGCCTCGTAGTCAGAAAGATATATTTTGCAATGATGAAGGTAATTCCTAATAAGAGCATGGGGAAGAATATTTTGCTTTTCCTGAACCCAAATATAAAAATAGGTCTTGCATTCAACAAGTAAGCAACAACCAATCAGAATGAACACCTGCTGTACAAAATACTACAAAAATGTATATATTATACAAGAAAAGAGCCCTTCATCAGGGACCAACTGGGGAGGGAATAGGCTCTATTGTATGGGGTAGGAATGACTTATTCCCAATGGTGGCCACTTGTAACTTGTTCAAGAAAGGCCACAGAAACTTGTACAAAGACCTGTCAGTCCCCTATGAGTGCCATTCACTATATAATCCTGGGTCACTGGAAGGCTAATTTACTCACCCCATAAGCCTTATCCTCATGGAGAACTAGGTAAAAAGGAAAGGCAAGACAGTTGCAAATGTGAGCAACAAACTTCCCAGCACCATTCCAAGGGAGATCCAAAGCAAGGGAGATCCATTTTGAGATTTGGATCCTCATTTCCCCCCAGAATATTGCTCTCTCAAAAAGAAGAAAGTACTGCTGGCCTAGCAGTCAACATGAGAAATCTCACATTTAATGCATCTTTTTTCAGTAAATTAAATTTCTGACTGGAACAGAATAAATCAGAATAATAATGGAAAATGTCTCACAGCTGTAATGATGGCTTTACTGCCACAGCTCCCTGGTACAAAAGTGGCATTGCTCTTTGAATATCCACTGCATGTGTGTCTGCTGAAAGTAATTATAATGGCAACAACTGCATGCAGCAAGGTTTTGGTGTCCTCTGAATCCCCATAATGAATGCAGCAAAACATGATTAACGTAAAAAATGCTGGAACCAACCCTGAAAACCCAATTTCTATATATATATATATATA
>NW_005841911.1:381857-388582 GCF_000455745.1 Alligator sinensis | reverse complement strand
ATATATATATATATATAAATAAAGAGTTTGCAAGAAATTAATGGGATTACAGACTCTGCATATTTCATAGATAAATCCCACTTCACTGTCACCCAAATGCCAAATGCAAATTGATATTAATCTGTTGCAGCACAGGGGTAATGAAAGACAGGTCTTTTAGATCTACTCTGCTAAAAGCAAACACCTGGATGTTTTCTAAAACACGAAGCACAGTAAATGACTAAAAGTTCAATAGATATATATTGTAGTTAGTTGCCTTTGCTGTCATTTTCATTTCACTGGCAGTCAAATACATACATCAAAATCCTGTGCATTCACATTAAAGCCAATACTGACAAGAGGCATCTGACTTTTCCCCTTCTTTTCATCATAGCATGGCTTTGGAAGTAATGGCACTTAATTTTTTGTTTAACAGCTCAGTAAAACTTGCACTATTGCATGCACTTCATTTATGTCTCTCTCAATGTCTTTGTAGAAGGCAGAGAGAAATGTGTAATACTGCTACATTCTTAAATTATGCATTAATAAAATTGAGTTCTTTAAATGAGAATAATAACTCCTTTTTAATTTTGACATGCCATATAGCCTCAGTTGCTGCTTCCAGGTTTGTGGTTGAAGCTCTTTGTGCAGGCACACTATTTTCTTCATAAATAGGGACCAATGCACTTCCCTAATAGGGAATTTTACGTAAATCAGGATTGCAGGGCTCAGCCTAAAATAGTGTGACTACCACATCAACGCCTAGTTCCAAAGGCCTTTTCTGTTCATTGCTGTAAGGTATTTGGTATTGCTTTTGCACCATATAATTATTTATTGTATTCAAGTCCTTTACACAAGTAGCCTTTTAAAAAGTACAAATGGAGGAAAGACTCTTCACTTCAAGTTTGCAAAGGTATAGGAGGGAAGAGAGAAAAAGGAAGAGGAATCAAAGATTTCCCCTTATCTTTGTAATCAGTTCTGTTAGCCTTTCTGTACCTCATTTTGTCCACTTATAATTTCAACATAAGATTTAGTATCTTTACTTTAATGGGACATAACTATCCTGAAACTTTCAATGGCTCATTTTTAATCTTTTAAATTTATGGCATAAGTCTAAAACACTGGTAACTGAAACTATACTTCCTGTTATCTTTTTTAAAGTTATAAATCTGTTTTTAAATAACTAAACTTCATTAATATATTGTTTAGGAATATAAACTATAATGATGGTCCTACCACACCAAAACAATACGAATTTTCCCAATTCTGAGTTCCAGATTCCTTTTTTGACCCAGCAACTCAGAATAGGTACCATGAAAAAGATTGGGGCATAAACGAAAATAGAGAATCATAGAATTTTTTATTACAGGTTTCCAGGATAAACTTCAACTAGGATAGCTGCTGAGCATCTTATTAACTCTGAAGATAAATAAGTAAGTAGGTAAGCAAAAAGATGGTCACATGAGTATGATTAATCTTTAAAAAAAATCAAGTTTAAATTCAGGAGTAAGTGATGAGAAATCAAGTATTCAGGATGTTGAAATTGTGCTGAATCTTTCCTATTTTATGCTTAAAATATTATTAAAATATTATTATTTAATATTATTAATTTACTTTTAACTATATATTCTCTCTCAATTGATACCATATATTATATATTAGGAATTGTAGTTCCTACATAATGCACCAGATAGACATCAAGGCTAGGTACAGAAGTTACACATAAACCAGTTTAAATCATCAAAATCTGGTTTAAACTTGTAACAGAACAGAAGTTCAGTGCACATAAAACAGTTTAAAAATGGCTGAAACTGGTTTAAGATAAACCTGCTTGAATATAGTATCAAACTTAACTGATTTGGGTCAAATTGGCTTATAAAACTTGTTACAGACCCCTTCCTGGTTTAAGTTAAAACACCCAAGCACCCCTGTATGCTTTCCAGGACTGGGATGGGCTGCCTGCTCCAGCAGAGAAGGGTTAGGGGGGAGGAGGAGGGGAGGCAGAGACTACCTCCCCAAGGCAAACCCTGGCTGGGGGCCGGGGCCAGGGTGGGGGTTTAACTTCCTCTCCCCTGAGTACAGAGCTGGCCTTCCCTGCCCTGTTAAAAACTTACTGCTTGCTGCAACTGTGGGCTACAAATCCCAGAGGCACCTGGAAGCAGGAAGAGGAAATGATGATCAACCCTGAAGGGTCCTGCTGCTGTGATTCTGAGTTGCAAATCCCAGAGACCTCAGGAGCAGTAGGAAGAGGAAGTGAACACACAGTCCATGCTTGCCATATGCCACAGAGCCATGCTCTAGCACCCCCTGGCTTTTGGTCTCAGCTACTGCACATATGTGGCTGCATTTCCTGAATCAAACATGAAAGTCTGTCCACTTTTTTCTTACTTTAATCTCGGCAGCTTAGACTAACCTGCACAGGTTCAGCCTCATGTTTTTCGACTAAGGTTCATCCAGATAAACGCACAGGTACACTCCCCTGAGGACACGTAGCAGCAATACATATTTCCCTGAGGACAACTAGCAGTGGCACATGCAGGGATGTTCCCCAGAGACAACTGGCACATATTTGTGCTTCTGCTAGTTGTGTCCCCTGTATGTGCAGTCTGGAAGGAGGGCAAATTGCCCCAGGTTGGGTAGAGGAGGCTGGGGCCAGCACCTAGGCTGGCTCCAGCTGCCTTACCTGGAGTCTTGGGGGCCTCCTGGGGCTGCAGCATCAGCAATCCAGGTGCATGGAGCCTGGCCAGAATCCACAGCATGAATCTGGCCATCCAGGCCCCATTTCCAGGTGGCACAAGCCGCTGCCATGTGCTCCTCCTCGCTTTTTTTCTATGTACATTTTACCATTTCCTGGTATCTAAATTTGGCCTGTGCTGCATATTTGCAGCATGGAAAACCAAATCACATGCATGGGGTGCCTTCTGCATCACCTCAAAAGGCTCTTGAGGATTTTGTGGATTCACTGGTAGGGCCTCAGCTACTGTAATTTAGAAGATTTGCATTGGCTTTAAAACAAAGAGGCACATTTCTGCCTTAGATTATCTCGAGGAAAAAAAACAACCCATGAATTCAAGACAATCCTATGTATGGAAGAGCTACAGGATTAAAGTTCTACCTGTACTCGTGACCATATTTTGAACTGGATTTCCCCTCGATGGCACAAATACTTACTACTAGTATTCATTTGTATAGTCCACCTTCGTGTATACAGTTCTTATTCTGCCAAGAAAGGGGCATCTACAAATTGGACCATTTTATTAATTTATTTGGAGGAGAATGTCAAGTCATGCCATTGTCTATTTTACACAGGCTTATCCATGCTATCACAAAGCACCTGGATGTACTAAATCTGTATTATATTCAGGACTTGAATAGATGAAGGCAGTTTTTTCCAGAGCTGGCTACACAGCTGGTTTCACTGTGCTCATTACATTAAAGGGTCATTGAATGATTGACCTTTCATCATTCAGATATTTGTCTACTGGAATAGAGGCAATAGCTGTGCTGCTGTTCTCTAAGATGAAGAAGAAATCAGCACGTTGTCTATAGGACCAATTGTGGTGACTCATGCTCTACTTACCATTGTTGCTGCAGATGCCACTATTTTTTCAATCTCTTTTGCTCTCAGCTGATCCAGTGTTTCTCTAAGAATGGTGAAGAGTTGATTTGTTTGCATATGGTAGCAAAGGCATAAGAAATGTATGCAACATTGTCATAGATCATTTTATTTCAATGGCTGAAATAATATTTGTTTGTGCTTTCTGAACTGTGATTTCTTCCTTAGACCCGGATATGAAATATTTAAGCCCTACATGTCTCTTCCTGTCAACCGTTTCACTGATTCTAGAGTCTGAAGCTAACTTCAATGTCATGTTGCACATCAGGACTACTACTGCAGCAGCACCACCTTTGCGTTCATGTTGTGTTCACATTTGTTTGAGCAAAAGGTGCAAGTTTCAGATAAGTAGAATCTGCTAACTAAAGCTCATAATACCAGCTCTGACTTCTTAAATAACCATCTTAGGTGAGCAAAGGATGAAGCAAAATTAAATGAAATGTTCTTCTCCAAGTCTCCATCTTTTTTAGATTCTGGAAATACAAGTTCAAACTGCACAGCTGTTTCCTTTTTCCAGGATACTCTATATTACCTTACATTTTATTAAGCCTAAACTTTCTCCGTAATTTTTACATGTTATTTGGGTGCTGTAGCTGAGTCAGGATTTTTCTAACTACATTTTCCAAAAACTCTCTTGTAGTTCTGCAGTCCTACAGTTTTCATCATACCTCTTATTCTGTTCAGCTTCAAAGACAGAACAACCTCTCCCCCCTCCCCCCCTCCCCAAATGAAGGAATACTGGAAGGATCACAGTACAAGAAATTAAATGGTGAAATGACAAGTGTAGGTTACATTTGCTTTTCATTAACTTTTTCTTTCACGTAAGTTTAATATTTTCTTTCCTTCCTTCCTGTTAGTCTTTTTCAACAGGAAAGGCCCCATTATAATAAGGATTACATTAACAATCCCTGTCCCCAAAAATGGTTCTAATAGATGTGAACAAAGGCTGACAAGAATCAGAGGTACATAAAAAGGTGAAGCTATTTACCAGAAGTCACACACATCAAGTTAACAGCTAAGTTGGGAAGAGAGCCCAGGTTTTCTGAAACTCGTCTCAATCTACTGTTCTATAGGTAGCACACTACTACCCTAATACATGGACTAATACATTTTAGAAAATCAGAAGTTAAGTTGCACTCAAATAAGAATCTCTATTTGTCAGGAGAGGTTACATAGAGACATGATTATCATTCAAGTAGAAAGTTAAGGATTGGGAAAGGACTGAAATTGCCGTATACACTGTGGAGTGTCTTAACAGTTGATTCAGTTTCCACTCAGTGGTTGAGGCTGTCCCATGAAAGATAAAATTAAAAATAAATCTACACTCTGCCTTCCCTCTGCCCCCAGCATTTCAGTTGGCACGCTGTTGGAGATCCCCTGACCTTGCCATTACAGTTGAGAGGCTTCTTTATTGAGCTCGTTATTCTAAACAATGCCAGGAAATAAGGCAGAAGACATTTCAGGTGCTGGGCAGTTTGCATAGATGAAGGATGGGGTCATAAGAAGTGATTTGAAACCAACTCCCTGCTACATTCATCAGTTGATACTGACGTCTGAATGACAGTGTGTTCTGTAGTTGCTTTACAGTTTCTAAATATCTTCTGTTCTGAAAGGTTACAATATGGTATCTTGATGGAACAGGTAAATGACAAGCTGTCACATAAATAATCTGACAGTAACATGGGTCTAGGACTCAAACCTAAGTTTAAATGGGTCTAATTTAAAATGAGTTGTACTCTTTTGTGCATTTGAGGTAGCTTGTTGTTATAGTGTCAGTCAATCTTCCAAGTTTAAACTGCAGTGTAGAATAACAGTCTCATTTATACTAGAATGAGCATGGCGCTGCACCATTTATATAGCTTAACAAATGGCACTTGAGATGTGAACATGGTGGAGATAGACAAGTAGTTTTCATTAAACCTTGAATATTGGACTTGCAATGCCTTGCTGCATATATGTGAAATGACCTTACTTTATATTGTAGGTAAGGGGTGGGGGTCAATAGCAGAGGCCTGTATTTTGCTTTTTTATTTTATTTTATTTATTTATTTGGCTTTGATTTTTCTCTCTTAATTGTAGTCCTTCCTCATTTGAAACCTGAAGAGTCTTTCCTAAGAACGTTTTTCAATATCAGCCTCGTAATGTGAGGTATTCACTTAAGAAACTGGGGCAGATCCCCAGCTAGTAAAACAACACATCTCTATTATCTGTAATAGCTGTCCCTTCCTCCTTTCCACCTTATTGCTATAGTACAAAAACTCCATCATTTTCATAAAGCATCAAAAAGGCAAAGTTCCTCAAACATTCACTGCCTTGACCTGTTTAAATGGTTATAATAATTACCCTAACTTTTCTGGAGTTGTTTTCTGAGCAGACAGAGCTCTTGTTCATTCTTTTTGTCCTTACAAAGTCTTTGGAAGTCTGAAATAGTGTGTGTGTGTGTGTGCACACGCGCGTATGGCTAGCAAGAAATTCCTAGCAAGATGAATGAGGATTGCAATCAAGCCATCACAGGCACTAATGAAAAATAACATTTCTCTAGAACAAATACTGGAAGGTTTCAGAGTGGTTTAAATAGAGTTTTGTTTCAAGACAAACATTTATCCATTACAGAATCATTTGTATGCACTGCAACCTCATTCACTTCCTATTTGTAAGATACCAGGTTGATATACCTGTCAGCAAGAAGTGCCACAGAATGACTCTCACTGTTTTGAGGTTAGTTGCAAAAGCTAAATAGAATGAGTTACTGATATTCTTCTTTTACGGTGAAAGCCCACTTATTGTGTACCTGCTGGGTTTTTAGTTTGGTCAGGTTTAGCATCTTACGGTGCTTCATGTCCACCAGGGAAATAAAGGAAAATGTCTTTAGGATACAGAAAACCTCAATGAGAAAAAACCTTTTTTGCTAAAAATAAATAAGGTTTTCTGAACAATGTATGTATGTGTTATTCAGCTGTATACTATGAAAGATGCTACCCTAGGCTATTTCTCCCTGTCTTTTAATTCTAATATAGTTATCACTGTACCATCTAGGGTGAGAATTTCCCTCCTGCCCCCGCAATGTTTCTTTTTTCAAGGAGAGCTACAAATGCCCTTTGCTGCATGTATATAGAAGTGGATTATCAAA
>NW_005841911.1:375391-381826 GCF_000455745.1 Alligator sinensis | reverse complement strand
CTGCTGAACTGTGCAAGTACAGCAGGTAATGTGTGCAAGTAAAACCTTGAAAATATTTTAAAACATATGTGCCTCTTCCACATTCCACTAGCTGATGGTTGTTTAGTTATTTTTGTCCTCCCCCAAACCCTCCCCCACAAACTGTCACTCTGCCTATCCATCTTTAGTTTCATGTTTTCTTGTTTTGATTTATAAACAAATAATGTATACCAGACAACTGACAATGGAAACTGTTGCTTCCACATAAAATAGAGCCAGCACTTTAAACCCACCCTTTTTCAAAGTTAACAGATTATTTTGTGGCAGTAAGAATCAGATCATGATTTTCCAGCTCCAGAACTACAAATCATCCTAATTTTCTTCTCTCTCTTTTTTTTTAAATGTTCTGCTGGGTACTGCAGACTTGGAATAGTTATAGGTCTGAACCTCAGGGAGGTCAAGAAGGTTCTTTCCATTAACTTTAATAAACTCTGGATTAGTCTCCGAGGTTCAGAAACTCAAATACAGTCACTGTGCTTGAGTTGGCTTTCAGTCTATTGGCACTTCATTATCAATGAGAGGAATGGCTGCTGGAGAGGGCAAAAAAACCCACTAAAAACAAAAACCAACAAAACAAAACAAAAAACACTCAAAGAGTAATTTATGCTAGAGCCATTTAAGAAATAAATATGTAAAGAGTTTTGCATAAAATTCATTCTGCTTTCATTCAAACACAAAGAAACTTTGATTTAAAAAAAAAAAAAGACATTTCAGTCTGTAGCAGCAGCTCCTTTCTAAGATTAAAATACCAGAACACAAAAATAAGAGTATGTCATCATGTAATAACCCTATGAGACTTGATACAATAGTATTACAAAGATGACAAAATAAATACTATCATACTTTTGACTTCTACTTGTTATTTTTTCCTGAAGTATGCATTTTAATTTTTTTAATGAAATTTAAAAAAAAACAACCCATCTTCATTCTGATATTCAGAATTTCTCCAAAAAATGGAAATTATGATTTTTCACCAGTTCTAATCCACACAGTACCAAGTAAAAAGAGTCCAAAAGTGTCATTGAATTTTGATAATGTGTTTAAATTAGATTAGGGAAGCAACTGCAGACACCACTTGCTCTTTGCTGGATTTAAACATTTCACTGTGTAGTTAAGATGCTTTCTGGCAAATATTTGTAAAGGTACATAATTTTATAAAGTACATGTAATTTCATCAAGTCATCGAGAAAATACAAGGTATGAAATCAAGCAGGTATTTGCAATTTTGCAGGCTTGTGACCTTGACATTCAGATAAACCTGTCAAGTTGGGCTTGATTCAGCCTATATGCCAATTCTGCGTGACTTTAGTTACCATGAAGCTGGCAATGAAAAGTGGAGAGGGAGGTTGTGGTAGTTTAAGACAATCACTGTTACTCTACCGGATATATGAAGGCAAACATGGCTACAAAAGTAGACAGCCGTTGTCTAGGAAGAGATACCAGCAGATGTCCAGCAGTTGTATTCATTCAGCACATTCATTTCCCAGGAGGCTTCTATAAATGGGATTCTTACAAATATTCAGTCACATTTGACAGCTATTCTTCCCCAGTAGAATTACTGGTTTTTACTGGTGCAAACAAGATTTGCTCTTGCACAGGGGTGAATTCCACTAATTAACTTACACCTCCCCTCAGGTTCACCTCTTTCCTTTGCTACTGTTTAGTAGCAAGTGCTAACAGGTTCTCAGGGCTTCTGTAAACTTAGCAGTTTCCTGGGGCATTGCTAGTCCTCCTGAATTCGCAAAACCACTAAAACCTTTATTTTCAGAGATCAAAAAAAATGAAGCGCAACTATGCAGTAATATTGAGGAAGCTACAAAGTGCCTAATGTTTAAGACAGCTCTTGCCTCTGAAACCAGGGGATTCTTCTGTCAAGCATTAGGAGATTTACTTAAAACATCAGCCTGGTTCTTCAGCAGCTACAATGAGGAGTTATACAGTTGTTTCTAAATGCCCTTGAGGTTTGATGTGTGTTATGGATGCTGATAGAATTTACTTAACTGACATGATCGCAAACATCAGGTTTTTTTTTCCCCCCTTCTGTTTCTTTGCTTCAAGGAAATCAGACTATTTATTTACTACAGTTGTGCTGCAGCTTCCCAATATTGGTAGGCATGCTTCTTTAGGACAAGAAGTTATATTTTTTTATTAAAGCACCAATAAGTTAAACAGTCTAATATTTTTACATTTGAATTTTTTTTTTCCATAAATACCAGACATTTGCTAACCGTCATTACTATGAATAGGCTATAGACATTAAATTAACTGAATAAATAATAGCATCTCAATAAGCTAGTTAAGTGTTTCTCCGCATGAATCTAGTGTAGCGAATTGCTTAGAAATTGAAATTTGCTCAACAAATGTATCCTTATACAAAATTCCCTGTCTGCAGGATCATTTGTAATTCTTAGTGCAGATAAGTGCATGCACATTTAATCAGTGATTCCCACCCAAATATAATATGTAATTTTAATGAAACACCTTTTACATTATGCTTTGGAATCATATGGGAACTGTAGTTTTGATATAATGGAAATGTGTTTAGAATTTCATGAAGATTTGGACTTTACCTTCTCTCGTGTATAACAGCCTAAATGGTAACTGGTTACTTTAGAAGGTGAAGCTAAAAAAAAAAAATCTTAAAAATTCTCTCTGCAGAGCTGTACTACATTCAGTTTCCTAAAGGATTTTTGTAACAAACAGAAGGTAGCTAACTTCCCTTAAGAAAAAAATATCAATCTACAAACACTTATTGAAGACTGTGTGTGTGTGTGTGTGTGTGTGTGTGTGTGTGTTCACGTGTGTAACTGAAAAAAAGTGAGGCCATTAAGTGTCATGAAGCAAACAGTTCTACAAAATGTGCTACTTTCAACAAAGATATCCTGTTCAAATGCGGTATAAACTGGAGACATGGTATGAATTGCTGAGTTTTGCAGACACTCAGGAAATATAAAATCTTTTGTAAGAATCTAGCCCTAAATTTCCAAATATGAAAAGCTATCAAATTAATTTACCATTACTAGAAAAGTAACAATTAACTATTTTAATTGTTGTTGTGCGTGTTCTATGGTAATTTCCAAACTCTTGCCAGAATAAAACAAATAGACAAACAAAAAATGCTCTTGATCTGTAATGTTAGCCTGAATGTGCCTTCTTATAACTAGAAATTTGAGTCAGTTGATGGTTTATATTTGATTTTTACTGCTCAGCAAAAGACTGCTCATAATGGGATTTAACTATAACATCTAAATAAAAATGGAGAACATTTTTACTGTGCCATTTCAAGGTTAAGCATCAATGATCTTAATGAGATCCATGCTGCATCTTGTATGTGACACGTTTTCACTTTCACTGAATTTTGCAGTATAAAGCAACATGAATCCTTTTCCATAACACTACTGATCTTAAAAAAAACAGTTAAAAGAAGTTATTCCAATTATTACTAGAAGATTAAAAGCATACAATTATAAACCTAATAGAAATCTGAGATTTCCCCATTTGAATGATTTCATAATTAAGGTGATAGGCTAGGTGCCCCTAGGATGTGTGTTCCATTCTCAGTTCTGCCAACATGCGACTTTAGGTCACCTTTAAGGTCATGCTCAAATTACACTCATCCTGTCTGAACCCTAAACTCATCAGTTGCCCTTGAGAATGACCCACTCAGCCTGTCCCCTTCTATGTGCTGAGAATTTATCCACCTGCTGCAAACCAAGCATAGGAACTCTCTAGAAACAATTCCACTCTTTAGGAGCAATTCCTGTCTTTTGCTTTTCTATATCTCAATATTTCTGTCTTCTGTTCAGGAAGATGAGAAACACCTAGTTGGATAGAAAAGTTGTCTGCAGACACATTCCTAGCAGGATAACAAAGTATGATGTATGTGGTAGAGATGGGAAGCTTTTTGTACCTCAAGCTATTAATCCAGGTTCACTTTAAATATCAGTGTTTTATGCCAGAGGTTATCAACTGGGGGTCCACGTTCTCCTGGGGGTACTTGGAAGGCCGCAGAGGGGATGCCATGGCAATGTAGAGAAGCGTGGATATTTCAGAAGCACTCTGCCACCTGCTGCTATGGTGGTGCACTTCCCAAATTACCTCACTTGCCCATGCCACTGCTGTGTATCCTCTGTGTAATTATAGCAATTATTGCAGTAGCTATAATTGCTGTAATTGCTTTATATTGCTATTCTTACAATGAATCTTTTTATGATTTATTTTTCATAATCTTTTAATCAGTCATTATTATTTTGTATCAAATATTAAATAACTATGGAATTAACCATCTACTTTAAATTCCCTATTGATTAGCATAAATATATCTGACCTGTTGGTCTCATGATTTTAGAACTCAAATTTAGTATAATAAACTGTTTATGTAAAGTCTATGGTATATCTGACTTGTTTGAAAAAAGGTAATGAAAAAATGAGTGATGTACGTATGTGACAATGTGAAGGAAGACAGTTCTCTCGCAGCAGGTGAAAATAGCCTTTATGTGGTTTAACAGTTAAAGGTTGCAGCGATGTTGAGTCAACAGTTAAGGATTAGCAAATACCAAATCATGCCTTCACCCTCATGGCTGAAAACTACAAGCAACAACCACCTCTTCCCCACTGCCCCCCCAAGACTGCAGACCACAAAGCCAGATCACATCCTACCAATCCCAGCCTGCCAATGAGACAGGATGACCTTCGCATCTGACTCAGCAAAATCCATAGGCTTGTATGGGGAGCAATCACTATAAAGATGGATGAGAATAGAGGGGTTTTGGGTCTGTCTACCTGCAAGAAGGAGTTTTGGACGTGTCCAGCAAGACCTGAGTCTATTCCTCATGGTTGGTCTGGCTGGCCACCAGACTGGCCTGAGCATCTTTAGAACTTGGTAACACCTTAACCTTATAGATTAATAGATTTTAGGATCAGAAGGGACCTATTAGATTGAGTCTGACCATCTGCCCTGGGCAGAAAAGAGTGCTGGGTTCAGATGACCCCAGCCAAGTGTTTGTCCAATCTCCTGTTAAATACCTCCAAGGAAGGGGACAGCACCACCTCCCTTGGAACCACATTTTGGCAACCCTCACTATAAAGAATTTTTTTCCTGATGTCCAATCTAAATTTGCTCTCCTTCAGTTTGTGGCCATTGGTTCTAGTTACCCCGATGAGTGCCCTGGTAAACATTGTATCCCCTATTTCCTGCTATCCACACCACCGCCCCAATGAGTTTGTAGATGGCCACAAGATCACCTTTCATTCTCCTCTTGCAGAGAGATTCAGGTCCCTCAATTGGTCCTCATAGGGTTTTTACTGCAGGCCTTTAACCAGACGGGTGGCCCTCCTCTGAACCCTTTGAAGGTTATCTACAACCCTGCTGAAGTGCAGCACCCAAAACTGGACGCAGTACTCCAGCTGCAGCCTGACCATTGCTGCATAGAGGAGAAGTATCACCTCCCTAGACCTATTTATGATGCACCTTCTAATGCAAGAAAAAGTGTGTGGTTAGCTTTACTTATTATTTCATCACTTTGGCAACTCATGTTCATTTTGGAGTCTACTATAACTCTGAGATCCCTTTCCACAGATGTGCTATTTAGAATGGTACCTCCCAAGCTGTAGGTGTGTTGATGATTCTGCCACCCTATGTGCAACACATGACACTTATCTTTGTTAAACTGCATCCTATTCTATTTTGCCTGCTTCTCCAGCCTGTCCAAATCCACCTGGATTTGCTCCCTGCCCTCTACTTTGTTTACCTCCCCCCATAGTTGGTGCCATCTGTGAACTTGGACAGAGTGCTCTCTACTCCTTCATGCAAGTCACCAATGAAGATGTTGAACAGTCTCAGTCCCAGGACAGAGCCTTGGGGGCCTCCACTGCCCACATTTGTCTATGTAGAAACCAACCCATCCACCACCACTCTCTGGGTGCATCCCATAAGCCAATTTCCCACCTACCAGATCGTGCAATAATCTACTTAGCAACTGCAACTGCAGATAAACTTAGTTTATTTATAAGATTTGGGTGTGACACTATGTCAAAGGCCTTTTTAAAATCTAAGTAAATAACATCTACATCTATTCCTTCATCCAAGCATTTTGTGACCCAGTTGTAAAAAGAAACCTTTACAGGACTGTCTAACTATGTGTGTGTGTCCTTGTGTGCTTGTTTTTCTTGCATGAATAAATGAATGAAGGAGTACATATGGGAATGAGTGAAGCAGATAAAACATAAAAGGAATAAAAAATAATAAGGTTATGTTCCAGTAAATGTGGCATTGTGCTTTATCCCCCGATAAGATTCTCAATCATTTTTAATTTATACTGTACACCCTGTGTACAACACCTGGTGGCGGTAGGCGATGTATGGTGCCAGCACCCCCCCCCCCCCCCTTCCCCGCCC
>NW_005841911.1:360151-375381 GCF_000455745.1 Alligator sinensis | reverse complement strand
CTCCCCTCACCCTTTCAGCAACTGGCTGCTGGGGGACCCTGCTACCTGCTTATCCAGGAGGTATTAGTCAAGAAGGGGTACCCACCAGAAGGGGTACACTCCTTAAAAAAGGTTGAAACCCCTGTTTTATGCCATAAGGTAAAGGTCTGTTCAAACTATGTCCCACATTATTGATTTATAACCACTTAAAATATTATCTGGTGGCCTCAAACTCGTCACACTGTTGATAAAATTGCCTTAGGATGGCTGAAATAATATGTCAAAACCACATATGCCAAATAAATAAAGGCCTGTCCTGGTAAGAGCAGCCATTTTTACTCTGGGAGAAAATGCCTGAATTTCTATACACTTGTGATTTTCCATACAGCAGAAATCACAAGTGTATAGAAATTCAGGCATTTTTCTCCCAGGAGAAAAAAAAAATGTCTGTATAAGGCCCTAGTCTCCATTACAGGTCATTGACAATACTGTAAGACAAATATAAAGAATCTAAAATGGCACTGTTAGAAAGCCAGGACATGGAGTTCCTTGCCTAGTGGATCAGAAGCCATAGCTGAAGTCAAAGCAGGCTGGGCTCAGAAACCATAGCCAGAAGCAGAGTAGGCTGAGAGTTAATCAGGATCAAGATCTGAGAACTGGAACTAGGGAATGCCAGGAGTTTCACTAGAATCAGAAGATGGAGCTGGAGTGAGAGGTAAAAATCAGAAGACCATCAAGGAAGTACATGAAAGGTCAGGAGCAAGTACTTTCACTTTTGCCTGGACAAGGAGACTGCAAGCTGGGCCTGGTTTTTAGCAACTGGAGTGTCTAGGTCACAGGCCTTCTTACCTGTGACCTAGAGCAACTGGCTATCCTGATTGCCTCAGTCAGCCTAGGAATCTTGTGTGTAGAAAGAGGGGCCAAACACACATCCATTGTAAACACACAAGCACGTGAAAAAGTGAGAGAGATTGAGAAAGAGCTTCTTAAACCAGAAAGAGCTAATTTCTGTTCTTGTTTACAGAGTTCCTTCTTCCTTTCAGTTTCTGCCTTCTCTTACTACTTTCCCCCCCTAACTATTAAACAGAATTGGTAACAGAAGAGCATATAAAGTAAGTACATCTCTTTTGTTTCATATAACATTTCTACATTGTGTATGAAGGTCTTTTAGCTTTGTCTCAAACTCTTTAGTCTATGAATATTTGTATAGTGGAACACAAATAAAAGGAAATGCAAAATAACAAATGGACCGAGGATTTGAAATGTTATGACTGACCTACTATGAAAATTCCCAATTACTTTCCTTCTCTCATATTTCTAACAGCAGTTCCCTGCAGAGAGTCAGAAACACTCTGCATGGAGCGACAACCTGCTTGTAATTTTCACTTAATACATATTTTATTAAACCAAGCAGTCTCAAAGAGAGTTGAGGGCCTTCAACATCACACAAGATCTGGTAGATCTTAAGTTTAACATTTATGCATTGACTTTTGAATGTAAAATGTTGTTTCCTTAAAGGGACAGGTTGTTTGTTGTGAAGATAATGGGTTAAAACTAAAAAACAACCTTCATTGTTAAACTACAATAGAAACTGCATTCTGCAAGGAAGTGAGAAAATGCACATAGTTCAATAAATAATCTGAGTAGTAATGAGGGTTTACACAAATCAAACAGTGTGTTAGGTAATTGTAGTGTTGCTTTGTGGTAAACCACCTGTCAGGAAGTACTTCCAGCCGAAGGCTCAATCTGCTACAATGCCTCCAGATGATTTCTAATTAGTGTAAACTTCATCTGTGGCATGTACCCAACATATTAAAAGTATCTGTGCTTTTGTAGTTTCTTTCACTCTCCTCTTACAGTGTGCGAAGGTCTCTTATTCTTTCCTATGGTTCATAGGGTTCTGTGGATATATGAAAAAAACAAAAAGCACATCAAGTACATCTGGAAAAAAATAAAGAAACTTTCAACAAAAAAGGAGAAAGATTTGAAACAAAAGGCATTCTCTCCTCCCAGAAAACCCCTCTGTCACTGTGGTTTAAGATTTTTCACATAAAACAGTTGTCAAAATAATTACGGTATTTCGATGCACTATAAAAAGTGTAAAACTAAGATAGTACTAATAACTTATTGTATTTTTATATTATTATGATAGATAACTGTTGATCCTCTAGATCATGTTTTATCCATGGTTATATTACATATTGTGATTTTTTTTTTTTAGTGTAACAAACAGAAGCTTAAAGAGTGATCTTATCATAGTTTAAATGTGATAAGGAACTGAAATTTGACCTGAGAAGGTTCTTCAAATCTACCAGACAAGAGCTGGTGGTGAAAACTAGATACAGATAAACTCAGGCTAGGCACTAGGTGTTGATTTTTAATGGTTAGCATAATTAACTAGTGGAACAACTCACCAAGGGTTGTAGAAATCTCAAAATCATATTTGGATGCTTCTTTTTAAGCAAGTTGAAAAAGGAATGGATTCAGGAAAGTCCAGTTGCTTGAGTTGCATAGGAGATTAAACTGTTCCATAACCATGGCATTTTTTGGCATTATAATTTATGAATAAGTGGGGTAAGTTGATCTGGGTCATTGATATATGGAGGAAATCAAGTTTACTTACAATATAATGAGAACAATCAAGAGTAAGTACCCAAAAGTATAAAACTGCAAAACATGCATATATATGTTCTCGAAATGCTCAATATAATTCACAATGCCACTCTGACATTAGGGTGGGCACCAAAGTCACATTTATTGAGTGGTAAGCATGCAAAAACCACTCTGTAGCTGTAACTGAACAGTTGGTCAGGGCACATACAGTGCTGTAAAAATGGCATAGCCTGCTTTAAAATAACCCTGGATGGATATGGTATCAGACTTTAGTGCTGAAGGTTAGAGTGCTGTAACAAACATCTGTACCACATCCCATCACGACTCACAATAGGTAGCATTCCACTGACATCTCATGGAGCAATGCAGCACCTGCTCATCCTCCCTTGTGTGGCAGTGGTTTAGCCTAGGCCACAGCTCGTCTCCTCTACCCGAGAGCCAAGCCAGCCCTGGCCCTGGCCTATCAGTGGCAAAGCCCCTCTTTCCAACATGCCCTGCCTTCTTCCCTCCAGCCAGCTACGAGCCAGTCTAGTATCACTCAGTGTGCAGATTCCATCTACCCCATCTGGGCATTTATAAAGATTTATAAAGATCAATTAAGTGCAGTGCTGTTTTCTGGATACTACATTCACACAGAGGGCTCTCCAAGATTTTCATTTGGTACAGTGTTTTTTTGAAGCACCCCATCCAGATCTGTCTGTTCAGCTTGACTCACCCAGCTTCTCTGTCAATGTCATGCCCATGGGGGACTTGTTGTGTGTGGGTATAAAACACTGTAGGAATAGATTTCAGATTGGATTACTCTAAATGATCATTTCTTTTCCATCCACCTCAGCCCTTGTCTAAATTTAGCACAACACAGAAAGCCAAAGTACCTGGCCTTTCAGGCTCCCCATGGACCAGAAACCTGGCAGAAAGGGAGAAGTTGTTTTATGTCACTTGGTCAAATGCCCTAGAGTACAGGAAATATAGCTCTGTGTGTGCAAGTTGTGCAGCCTGTTATAAGTCTCTGCACTCTATTAAGTAGTGTCAAATTTAAGTGCCACAACTTCTGGACCATACAGGAGCACTGTAATCTCCTGGGGTGTACACCATTGCAAGTGCGGTGGTTCTGTGCAGGTGAAACTGGCCTGCCATGTTATGCTGACTGAATGTCTTCAGGCAGATACCTGTGCAGAGACTTTACTGCTGACTTTCTGAATGTGCTGTTTATAGGGGAGGGAATGGTCTAATGCAACTCCTTGGTAAGTTGGGGTATGCTCCTAGGGAAGGCTATGTTTGCCTACTCTGGTCGCATCTACACATGCAGTAATGCTCTTTTTTCTAACGTGCATTAAATTTAGTACCTCTAGTGTGAAGTACTAAATTATTAAGATATGCATTAGGCTTCCCTAATGTACAGTCACGCATACTTTTTTTAGTAACATTTATTGCACAGTTGACTATTCTACTTTGCATTAGTGTGATGTCATGGTTTTTTACATGATGCTTTAATGCACAGTAAAACAGTCTACCCAGACCCAGGAATGCACTGTGAAGGTCCAAGAATGAGATCTACATATGGCCAGCTGCTCTCTGAGGGTGGTCGCATGCAAAGCTACACAGTTGAGTCACAATGTCAGGATAAGAAGCTTATACACAGAATTAAAGACTGCTTGGGATCCAGCTATGACACCCTGAGTGCTGTTAGTGTGGCCTCCCACAGGGAGACCATTACCCTCCTGGTCCAGAGTGATCGGGTAGGCTGCCACCCACCACCCCCCAGCATGCAGTGTCCCACTCTTGGGACTGCTCCCTGGGGCAAAATGCCCAAGAGTCTTGTGGAGGTGGGGCTGGATGGCAGCTGTGGAGGGATGCTTCACACCATGCATTGATTAGGAGATCCTGGGGTGTAAGGGATCCTTTGAACAGGATATATGGAACATGGGAGCCACTGACCCAGGATCCAAGGAGTGAGGAAGGTGTCCAGCAGGGAGCAGCAGTGCAGGAGGGGAGGGGGGGCAGGCTGCCCATGACCCAGTGCCAAGGCTGGCATCGACTCAGCCCATCTTTCAGGGCCAACTCACTACTTATGGTTGCTGGCCTAGGCACAGGTACTCAAAGAGGTTCCAGGGCAGTCCTGGAAGGGAGTAGGAGCACTCAAAACTGGGCTGGGGGGCAGCCCACTGGGCTGGACTAGACCACTGCAGGCCTGGGTCCTACTGTGGGGGAGCAGTACAGCCTCTGTGAGGATAGGCAGCCCCTGGGCTCTGGTCCAAGTTCCAGAGTGGGCAATATTCATCAGTTTTGCTTTATTATGTGCACAAAAAATTTGGCAGCTGCAACATTTAATTAAACCAAGGGGCATCAGCTTTGCAAACAACATTGCCCCTACTGCTCCAAGGTTCCATGTTTGTTGAGCCTCCATGGCTGCTCACCCTCTTTATCCCCCTCAATGTCATAACTGCCTGGTGCAGCTAGGCTCTTTCCCCACTCTCTGTGTTCTCCAAGAAGAAAGTTCCATGTTCCAGAGTGCACAGTGGTCCACAGTTTGTGTTGAATAAACGCACTAAAATTTGGACACTTCACCATTTGATTAAAACAAGTCATGTCTCTTCCTCACACTGCATTCCCCCACATGCTGGTGTGTGCCCCTGGGAGGGGTTGGGAAAGGAGAGGGGAGTGGGGACGGTGTGTGTTCTGGGCAATAGTGCCCAGGACACAGGGGCAGAGGAGTGTGGGGCTGGAGACCCATGGCCCAGTGCCAGAGCAAGGGCACCTGAAGTCATTCAGCCCTACTCAGCTGGGAAACACTCCCAGTCCACATAGGTGAGGAGCTAGTCAGGGCTTCACCAGCCCAGACAGCCTGCTGCTGTGCAAGGCCAGGGTAAATTACAGCCATCCGGGACACACACAGGACAGGCACAGGGTGTACTGTCCTGGCATGCACAAGTCAGTCAGCTGATGGCTCATGGCCATAAGCTGCTGCCACATCAGGTCCAGGTCAGCTGGTGGGGACATCAAGGCTGCCCATCAAGGGTTGCTTGGCTATTCAGCTTCCCTCAGGAGTCTTTGGCAGCCTAGCAAGCCTGCAGGGTAAGCTGGGAGGTGAAAAATAAAAAGACCCCCCTACCTGCTGGGCTCAGGTCCTGCAGGTAGGCTCTGAGCCTCCCTTCCCCACCCCAAAATTGCATTCTGCTTCCTCCCAACTTAACTGTGAGCACTTAGTAAAGCTCAAGAGTTACAGTGCTTCTGCCATGGGCTTCTTGAACCCCTGTTCTTAGTTCTTAGTCTAGATGTTTAGCTTCTGTTCACAGTGATAAATGTTACAGATTTTCACATTGTTGGGAATGTTGTGCAAGCCTTGCCCTTGGGATACAGAGATTCACCTACTCACCCCCTTATGCTAATATGTCTTCCTGCATTCTATCCCTGACTAACAAGAACAAAAGATGGAAAAAAGCACCATCTGCCGTATTTGTGCCACCTTAACATTTTGTAAGGTGGCACAAATGCTGAGCAAATAGATGTCCTTACCCTTTGTTTACTACATAGCAGGAAAATCAATGGTGCAATAAGAGGTAGTAATAGACCTGCCACTTTCGTGCCTGATACCTACTACCTTTGTGGCGCTTTCCCTGCTGCCCCAGACCTGCACAGTGGGTCTGGGGCAATGAAGAAAGTTCTCCTCCACTGCCTCCAGACCCATACTGGGTCTGGGGGCAGTGAGGAAAGCAGGGAGAGGACATCACCCCTTGTCCTGCATGATCAAGGGTGACATGGTTTGCGATGTCCATTTCTAGCCAAATTAGCTTGTTATCTTGCTTGTTCCACAGACCAAGTACTGTTCAAATAACACTAGATTTACTTTACTTATTTGATTTTTACTTTTATTCACTAAATTTACTTTTTTTCTAAAGCATCTTCAAGTGCTTGTGACGCTAGAATTTTAAAACAAATATTAAACAAAAACAAATAATATTCCCCAAATCACAGTCTTGCTAATAGATATTAGGGTAAAGAAAGGCAGAGTAGTTGAAGGAAGGTGGAAAAATTACCAGCTGGGCCAATCCGAACAGAAATATTTTGCAAGCTGAAACAACCATAAAACCTACTCAAAGAAGTAGTTTTATAAAAAAAAAACATTCTTGAACTAGGTCTAATGCAATTAAAAGCAGAGGGAAGGTGGGGGCCAGGGTGGAGTGGAGGAAAGAGTGGGATGAGAAGGGGACTAGAAGAATCTATTCAATTTACCCTGCCTTGTAGCTCGCAGTATAGATTTCAAACATATTAAGAAACAGTTAATTAAAATTTCAGAGTACTTGAAACTGTATCCCTAGAAGGAAAGAAGAAAGCAGCATAAGTAAAATAACCTGAACCTTTATCCATATTTGAATATAATTAAAACTTTCTACAGGTTTATAGAAGTCTAGTTAACTTTTTCAATGCTTATGTGCTTCTTTAAGATCTAGAAAAAACAAATAGCTATAGAACTGGTTATTATGGGACTTCTAAGTATGCCAAAACCAAGAAACATTTGAAATTTCAGAAAAAGCCTGAATTAATATCTTTAATTTTCAAACTTCTTTTTAGGGTAAAGCACACATCAGAAAGGAATGGAAGCTTATGTGAAAAGATACATTTGGTGCAGCTTATACAAAATAGCTTTATAAAACTAGAGGAACCAAATTCTCTCTTTAGTGGTTCTAAATGTGCAGCCATGTTAAATTTAGAAAGACAGAATTTAGCCTGAAGCATATTTGATACTGACAATAGTGTGTGTGAAGAGAAAAACAAAACCTACAAACAATCAGCCCCCACAAACCCCAAAGAAACGCACAAAAAACCCCAGACTGGCATGTTGCGAGCTTTAGACACACACGCACATAAATATAAACACCTGAACTCTAAGTTTACTAGTTTGATTTAGAAATGACTAGTCTTAATAAACATACAACTCCATGAAACTATTTTACAAAGTCATTTTGCAAAGCAGAATTACAATTAAATATGACATTTTCACTTGTGTAAAATTAAATACCAGCAAACTATTTTGCATCCAACTGCAAACAAAATTTGCCAATTGCTATTTTGAGGCAAAATAAGAACTGTATGAGTCTTTCCTCATTCCTAGAATGAAATATCAATTTTGGAGGTATACGTTTGCCTAGAATTATTGGTTTTGTTCATTAACTCAAGCTGTGTAGTCACTATCCTTAGATCACTTACTCTGTAAGTGTTAGGATAGTATTTCTGTATCATCTTGCCATTGTTCATTGCTTGGTTAGCTATAATTTTGTGCTCCAGTACCATCCATTGTTCAGAGAAGTTAGGACAATGATGTATTGTAGTAAATCTCATTACAAGTCCTCTGGAATTCTTCCATGAAGCTATAATAGGAACCATCTAATTAAAGGGTAGAATAGTGAAGCTTCTTTTAACCTAATGGGCTTTGCACACTGGCAAACAGTTAAATCTAACAGACAAAAAAAGTTAAGTCTGAGCCTACATTTCTCAAAAATGGATTAGCTGTTAAATGTTTTAAGCACATCAGTATATAGCAATGTCCACTGCCCCCAAACTAAGTACCTCCATGGGCCTGAAGAGATTTTGAACCAGAGCTCTTGCCCAGAAAATGAAAAGTTAGCACCTGCATTCTACATAAAAAAATAATGCATCTTTAAGGAAACCCATAGTGGCAATGGGATATGGTGGTCTGGGTCTTTGTAAATGAAAGAGCTAAACTGCCCCCCGCCCTAAAAAAACCCACATGCCAACCCCACCCCTCAACCAAACCAAACCAAACCAAACCAAACCAAACCAAACACACAGCAGAAATAAATTATAGACTCTAAACATGTTACAGGGAGGAAAGACCATTATACAGATCCCTTTCAACCTATTCTTGAACATAGAGATGAACTTCAATCATTTCAGCCTCTTCACTATTTTTATTCCAAGAAATTAATGCAAACCATTTGGAGAGACATGTGAAAGAGGGAACTCCTGTAGAATGAAGGCAATGAGTCAACAGGTAGCCAATATCCCTTTGAAGAGAAATTCTGAAAGTTTAAGAAATAGAAATTTAAAGGAATACAGAAAGTTTTCTGAGGTTTAGAAAACCTCTCTTCTGAAACTGAGAAAATGTTAAAAAGGGACTAGCAAAATGTACATCTCAAGTTGATTGCTTATCTTCTTTCAATCAATGAGACTAATCAGGTTTTCATCACTGTAAAAACTAGGGTTAACAACTTAATAATATGAAAGATTTTTAGATCAGTTAAGTTGTTGGGGCCATAATTCTTGCTTGTACAGTGTATAGCCCAAAGAGGTCTCAATACCTGATTTGATCTCCTAGGCCTACTACTATACAAACATTAATTATAATAATAAATAAAATATTGGTTAGTCTTCTTAGAACTGTTCCTAGTACATACATTTTAATACAATTTCTCTTAATACAAGGCCTCAGATCTCTTCTATTCAAACAAAAAGATCTATTATTTTGTACCCTTTCAATGCTTTTCAGAAGCTTACAAGAGAAATACTTCACTCTTGGCTCTCTGACCCTTCTTTTATCTGAGGTGTATTTACATGCTACAGTACAAGGAATAATGTTTGTTTGCAAAACTCAGTTTACTCACAATTTACAACCCTTTACTTGACCCATAGGAGTGATCATCCTTGACCAGGAGGAAAAGCCACCACAGATGCTTGTTTTACATGCTTGTGGTGGATGACCAAGTAATTATTATGGTTTTTGACTTAGATCAAGTACCCCCTCACAGGGGTCTCCTCCACAAAACCTCCTCTCATAGACCGCCCTCATATTGGAAGACTATTAGATCAGTTAAAATATGTTAATACAAATTCAGAGAAGATTCATATAGAGCAAAATGAGTCTGAGGCTTGTTCTAGACTCATATTGAGGACAGCCTTCATTCAACCCAACTGTGGAATACCAAAAGGCTAGGAACAGACATTAGACATAAACTGCTTTACCTAATCAGAAACTGGCTTAAACCTGTAACAGAACAGATGGTCAATGCACATAAACCAGTTTGAAAATGGCTGAAACCAATTTGAGATAAACCTGGTTGAATGTATGAAATGAAAATCTAAGAACTCAAGATGTTGAAATGTCTAGCAAGACCAAGGAAACCAGCGGTGTTCATCAGCTGAACAGGTCCTTTAAAACGGGTAAGCCTGAAAGGTTTACATGTTATATAGGATTCAACACAACATTTAATATTAGTCATAATTGGAAAATTAATTTATTGCGTCTCTACTACATACCGCAGAGAAATTCTGATGCCTGATAACTGCATTGGACTCTACCAGTGCATCAATATTGTTGCCCACTACCTCCTTTGCCAGTTCTACAATACATTTTACCAAACAGAGAGTAAAAGGGCAATGCAATGTTGCGATTGTATTCACAAACATAATGAAATTCATAATTCTCTCTTTTTTATGGCCCATTTTCACTCCCCGCTGGGATCAAAGAAATGTCATAATCATAAAGGAAGATGATACCTTATAAAGCAAACCACAGGTGCATGAAGCATGAAAATTATGTCACTTAGCATTTTTTTGTTAAGTCTGAAGAAACTCTGGTGGTCCCTATTACACAGCATGCCAATGGTTCTCTTTGACCTGTTAAGATCTGCTTCACATTCTGTTGATATTAGAAAGTTGGCAGAGAAGCAAAACTGAATGGGAGCAGATGGGAGCAGAGTACAAAGCTCATGAAAACAAAGGAGGATGATTTCCCAGTGTCTGTGGATAAGCTTCCTATTGTTAAACAACTGTGCAGATCTCCCATGTTTTGGAGGGCTAATACTCCTTTTTCCCCTTGTATGCTTCATCTCACTGCTTTGCTTTGGACCTCTAACTGTCATCTGTCCCCAGATACCTATATAAACCCTTCAAATGTAAAACAGATACACATTCTCTTATGCTGCAGTGAAGGTTGAGAATATATCTCAGGAAAGGGTAAGGGAACTCATAAGAATGCTTCAGTTTTGATGAACCATCCATTGGGGGTGTGGAGAATTAAGAAACGAAGATAGTCTTCATGCATGCTCCAGGGGATGGGGGAGGGGCACTCTTGGGAGCAGCTCTAATTAAAGCACCCACACTGTCTCATTTATTCAGCACCCTGTGCTTCAGGAAGCTTAAGTTAAAGTGTCTCCATCACCATTTTGAAGCACAGGGATGCTGAGTATGCAAGATGCTGAGGCTGCTGGAGCATGCTAATTAGCATGCTCCAACAGACTCAATTAATCGAGTCTGCTCCAATGCACTGTAATTACAACGCTTCGGAGGAAGCATCCAACATATCTACAAGTACCCTTAGACTTAAGAGTAAAAGTTTGAAAAGCAAATTGACAAGGTCAATTTGATATTGAAATTGTAAAACATTTGTCATCGCTGTTTGTTTAGAAAGGACATTCAGAAGGCAATCCATATAGCGGAAGAGAAGAACTAAAGCAATTAAACAACTCCATTAGTAGTATTATAAAAAGGGACAAAAAAAGCTATACACAAGAAATGTATCTTGGCAAACTTTGAGAACCTGATGCTTAAGATTGAAACACTTTTCAGAGAAATCTTTAGAAGGGATTTAAAAAAAAAATCTAATATAAGTGACTAGAGGGGGAAAAATATCCAGGACTCCTTTCACTGTATGTAAAGCTGACAGCCTAAATAAGAATAACAGGGACAGAACTGGACACATCTTCTATTTAAGGGAAGATATCAGCTGAGAAGCCAAAAAGTCAAGTTTAAAGTATAATCTCTAATGAAAGAAAAAGAGTCCTACTGAAGACATCTCTAATAAGTTAAAGGAAAAAACCTTGTCAAGAGTTTAAACATTAGCTTGACTGATAAGAAGTCAAGCCCATTGCTCAGCCCTCCTGAGCAAAGGGCTCCATCCTGTTAAGAACCCAATATAAACAAAGCTCTTTTTTCTTTTCTTTTTTTAAATAAGGAGCACAGAATTAGAACAAATGTATTATGAGTATCCTCAATAAACATGTAGCCAAAATGCTTAACTGACCCAGCATCTAAACTTATAAAATGTGATAATTTGTTATTTTGATCTTTCATTACTCTTGATCAACACCTCAAGCAATGAAACAATTAGTTGCAAATAAACAACTAGAACTATTTTGATCACTGTAGATGGAGAAATGTCAATTGATTCAATCATTTCCTACATACTTGTGCCAGAAAATCATTATAATACTCTACGTACAAGGAGAAGAATTATTTTTTCTAAACAAACCCACCAAACAGTCATTTTCACTTATTTTAAAAGGTTTTATAATGATTTTCCCTGGCTTAATACACACACGTATACATATACGAACACACACAAATGATACATACTATGCGTTCATGGAGGCTTCAGAAGTTTATAGTTTGCGCCAAACTTAAGCCTTGCAGTCGCCTTTATCCTGGGATAGGAAAATGCAAAGTGATATTTGCGATACTTCCCCACCCCCCCAACCCCGTGTTTGATTAGCTACGTTGAGATAGTCAGCAATTTTTTATTTAATAGACAATGATATTTTTTCTTTATGCTCTGCCTGGGAGTTGCGATAGTAAGAATTTCATAAACTAACCGATCAAGGCTTTACATGTCTTGGGTATAAAAAAGACTATTTTATTCCCTCAAGGCTGAGTCCCATACCCCAAATTCAAGAAATCAGTCTTCTTCTGATCTGTAGACAATGTACTTGGCTTACACATTTGCATAGGGATCTATTAATTTGATTTATTTACTTGCTTTCTATGCCACCCTTCCCCCAAAAAGGCTCAGAGTAGCCAATGATAAAAACAAGTCATAAAAACATATTAAATGACTAATAAAACAATTTCACAGGATGACCAAAACTTAATCCCACTTGCTAAAAACCTGTCCAAACAAAAAGATTTTGCACTGCTTCCAAGGGGTGCTCAGGCTTTGACTTGTCTCAAAGGAAAACAGAATTCCAATGCTTAGAGGCCACCACTAAGAATGGAGTTCCATGTACTCTTGCCAGATGAACTTAGCTCACAGCTGGTACTCGAAGGGCATGGCTCTCATCTGATTTTAGGCATATCCATGAACAGGGGTCCAGATTTTCCCCTTTAAAGCAGGAACCCATAGGTTTCCCCTTGCAGGCTACAGAGTTTTAGCCTGCAAGGGGATGATTGGGGGTGAAGGAACAGAGGGAAGGCCATCAGAGGCAGGGGGTGCCATGTTCGTGTGCATGCATGCACACACACACACACACACACACACGGCTGGCAATACAACCAGTCAACGTGGTTGGAGCAGCCCTGGCAGCTGGATAAAAGTAAGTCTATAGAATGGGGGTGTTGGAGGGCCAGGGCTTGGGGACCATCAGGGCACAGTCCAGGTATGCCCTTTGGTCACACTTTGGGGAACATGGGGTGGATGCGTCTCCCCTGATTTTTGCACTGACAGTGGGGCATGGAGCTTACCAGCACCAGGTGGAAGCTGCCTCTACAGCCCTACAGACAGGACCCAGCATAGGAGGGTAGAGTGGGGCAGGGAGACTCAGTGCTGACAGGAGCCCTGCACCAGCCATGCCACCAAGGTGAGGCACATCCTTCCTGCCTGACAATAGCAGGGGAGCAAAACTCCATGCTACCATCACTGCCTCCACAGCTGCCAGGCAGGCAGGGAACACCTCACCATGGTGGCATGGCTGGCACAGAGGTCCCAGTAGTGGCAGCACTGAGTGGTCCCATATCACCCTGTCTGACCATGCTGGGTCCTGCCTGCTGGGTCATGGAGGCCCCTTGGAGGAGGGGGAAAGCAGGGCAGGGAACCCTTAACTCCATGGTGGAAAGCCCGCATACTCCCCGCCATACCCCACAGGCTTAGCACCACACACTCATGCAGCCTGTTTGCAGGGGCAGGGGGAGCCCAGGCTCCATGGTCCCCCTTCTGCTCTGGCCATGGCAGCCGCTGCCTCCCATAAACAGCAGCCAGGGCTTGGGTGCTGTTGGCTGGCTGCAGCTGGCACCCACTGGACAGGAAAGAGGGAGTGGGCAGGATGCATTTGCCAGGTCCCATAACCCTGGCAGCTAGGGAATGAGGGCAACAGCAGGACTTGAAGGGTTCTGCCTTAGGAGTGAGGGGTAACAGCATAGGCAGGGGCAGGGCACTGACGTATCAGGGATGCTCAGCACCATAAACAACAGCGGGGACAGTTACAGCTAGACCCATGTCCCAGTGAGCAAACGATCAGGGGGTGATGATTTTCCAGGATAAAAATCCCAACAAAAGATACAGGTATTTAGATTTATTTATTTATTTTAATAATGATTGAGGCACTATGTTCAACTAATATCTAGGAGCATGTGTACACATACTTGTGCTGCAGCACCACAGCTTTTAAAAGGTGTTTTAGTTCAAAAGCGCACCACTGCCATTTTCTCAGCACTGACATGCATTTCACCGTTTATACAAATGCACGTGATGCAGCACCAGACACATCAGCTCACATGCTCTGCAGACTCAATTAATAGAGTCTGCTCCGACATGCTGGATATCTGGTGTGTCAGAAAAAACAAATGTATGTGTATAAATGCCCTATATGTATAGTGGTATTTCATTGTAATAATGGAAAAAACACGGATTTTGAGTTTTTTAATCAGAGAAATTTTGATTTTTTTAAATCAGAGATTTGGGATTTTTTTTTAAACAAAGGAAACCAGAATCCCCGGTGGTGAACAGGAAGCAAGGGTGGGGGTGGGAGGGGGTGCAGCCCCTTACGTTAGTAGGACCAAGGGTATTTAGGTCTTTATGGCTAAGTACAGACAGTCAAAGAGCCCAAGGCTGAGCTGATTCAGTATTTCATGTTAGTCTAAGCATCTGCAGCCAGGCTTGGCCTCCCCAACCCCGGCCCCCTTGTCAGCCAGCTCTCACTGCTCCAGGTAGGGAATAGTGGGGCAGGGACACCCTCATGCTGGGAGACTATAATTTAACTTGAACCAGAAATGGGTCAGGGGTAGAAGTTTAATAAACTGGTTTGACCCAAATCAATTAAGTCTGATACAACATTCAACCAGGTTTATCTTAAACCAGTTTCAGCCATCTTGAAACTGGTTTGTGTGTGCTGAGGTTCTGACCTATTATGGGTTTAAACCAGCTTCTGATCACTTAAACCAGATTGTATGTAACTTCTGTCCCTAGCCTATAGGGATTTCAGCTGCAAGGCTACTTGAAGCTCTCAGACGGCCGGAGCCGACTTGAGGTGATTTAGAAATTACTCGGTCGTTGGGCGGGCTGGTGAATGGAGAGGCAGACAAAGCGTATTGGTTGCAAAAAGCTTTACTTACGCCACTAATAGTCACGACGCAGGTGGTCCGGTCACTTAAACAACTACACGAGTTGCTCCAGCTGGCAAGGCTCAGGCCAGCGAATCCGTACATGAGTCAGGCCGGCAGGGAAAAGGGTACGCCGAAGGATTGTGCTCGGCGATGGGGAGAAGAATCGATAGGTGATCAGGCTATCGATCAGCTCAGCCGCAAGTCAGGAATCTTCAAAGGCACTCTGCAGCTTGCTCAAAGTTCTCTGACTTGGGCGGAAGTCGCACAGAATTTTATACGGCTAGCAAGCCAATCACTAGCCACCACGT
>NW_005841911.1:355543-355919 GCF_000455745.1 Alligator sinensis | reverse complement strand
TCTGCAGTAGCCTTCTGCGGGCGACCCTCATGCCAGGTGTGGAATTTGTGGGTTACCTGTCCCACTACAAGTGCTGGGAGTGGGATGGGCCAGTGGGCACTGTCCGTGACCACACTCAAATCAGTAGCGCGCCATCCGCTCCACGCCGCTTGTCTGGTCAGGGCACTCGCTTCTTCCCTGTTTAAAATGTCAGATCCAAACTCTACTATTAATCGTCCCAACCACATGGCCAAAGTTTCTTCTGGTTTTATTTTAGATTCCCTGCAAAGTTCCTGAATTTCTGGTTGGGTGCGTGTGCAAGAGGTAACAGTGGTACGCGTGGTACCTTCTTCATCAGCAACACGCTTCATCACAGCTATCGGGTGAGCTGCGGCAG
>NW_005841911.1:354321-355343 GCF_000455745.1 Alligator sinensis | reverse complement strand
CTGCCCGTCCGTCCAAGTGCCTCCTTGCCCGCCGTATGCAGTTGAACCTCTAAATTTGCATATTCCCTTAGTAGACCCGCTACTGAACAGAACAACACATTCATCATTTTTCCCTTCTTCCATTTAACTAAACCCCATTTGGGCATGTGACAGCCCTTGGTTTCCAGGTCCTCCTGGAGCTGAACGAGAAGCTCATGACCCCGCGACCCAGGCACCAAATCCGGACAGTTGAACCAGTCCATTGGGGTGGGTTCCCCTCCTTCCCTTAGGTATTGGGTGCATTGAGCAAACTCCTGAGCGGGGCTCAGCTTTTCTGCCTTCCATGCCTTCACCCCGGCTAGGGATATGGTCAATGTTTCCTCCGGGGGTCGATAATAGACCCGATCGCTCCGCATTATACACCCAAACTCCCCAAGGGATAGCTTTGTCCTCCACTCTTTTATGACCGCTTCTTCTTTCTTTATGGAGAAGTAGCCATCAATATTTTGTTCACCCCCTTCTACCACCTGATGGTAGGCGATATGGGCCCATAGATTGTTTGCATTCACTATGCGGCGAATCCCGGTGCGCCAAGGGCAGCACCCAGTTAGGTTCATCTCCATCACCGTGCCCTTAGATCCCATCCTCGTCGCCATGTCTCAGACGGCCGGAGCCGACTTGAGGTGATTTAGAAATTACTCGGTTATTGGGCAGGCTGGTGAATGGAGAGGCAGACCAAGCATATTGGTTGCAAAAAGCTTTACTTACGCCGCTAGTAGTCACGACGCAGGTGGTCCGGTCGCTTAAACAACTACACGAGTTGCTCCAGCTGGCAAGGCTCAGGCCAGCGAATCCGTACACGAGTCAGGCCGGCAGGGAAAAGGGTACGTCGAAGGATTGCGCTCGGCGATGGGGAGAAGAATCGATAGGTGATCAGGCTATCGATCAGCTCAACCGCAAGTCAGGAATCTTCAAAGGCACTCTGCAGTGTGCTCAAAGTTCTCTGACTTGGGCGGAAGTCGCACAGAATTTTATACGGCTAA
>NW_005841911.1:315489-354251 GCF_000455745.1 Alligator sinensis | reverse complement strand
CTCTTGCACCGGGGTTTTCTGTTGCAGCAGAAAACTTTTGCTGTGCACAGAGACTCTCATGTGGCGGGAAAATTCCATCATGCCGAGGCACTAAAATCATTGGGTTGTGACAGAAGCCAATGCAGACTGTGAAGCAAGGGGGTTGTGTGCTTCTCTTAACCCACCCTCAAAGGCAGGTTCTGTACTAGCTAAAGCTTCAGACAGTCCTTCTGTGCAGACCCACAAAGTGCAATGCAGTAGTCTAGCCTCAGGGTTAAGACAGCATTGAGGTTGGCAGCCAGATTTAGTGGAATATTTAGGTGAAGATTCATAGCTGAAAATATTTTCTTGATGTCCATTAGTCACTATCACCATGGCAACAAGTCCTTCTTTCCATTCCTATGCTCATCCTAGGTATCCGTCGCTGCAGTGTTGTCCAATTAACAAACCATGAACCTCCTTCCTTAATGTATGCCTTAACTAAAAAAAAGGGTGGAATGTAACTGCTGTCTGAGCATAATCCTCTGATTCTCCACAAATGTGTCACCTGGTAGCCCATCCCAGTTCTGACTTTCTCCATCCAAAAATTCATACTGAACTGTTGAGCAGCTCTATAGAAAACTGAGAGTCCATTTAACCTCTTTTTTCAGGGCAAATCTGAAAATAAGTAGCAGCCATGCCTATAGCCTAGGAGACAGAGACACACAACAACTATGAGGTAACTGGCTACAACAAAACGGTGAATTCTTTGGCACGCTAGGAAAACTGCATCTTCACAGCCATAGAATTTCAGTCTTGGAGAGTCCTGAACAAAATAAATAGTGCAGATCTCAATATTTAGTATACAGAGAACATGAACACATCTCGGAGCAAAACCACCTTTCTTGAGTTAACATAAAAAAAATTAAATAAACTGTATTCTTCATGACTATTAAGACTAAGCACAAACATTAAAACATACAAGCTGAAATCCGAGTTTCAAAGTTCAGGGTCACTTGAAAAATTCACCAATAGATACCACAGCTGTGATAACTCAAGTTTCATGGGTCCCTTTATATTCAATTAATGAAATATGCTGCCTATATATAGCAAGTCTGCTATGGCCATTGAAGCCTAAAAGAAGTGGGGTTTGCATTCATTATGTAGAAGTGCTGAAGGGTTTCCTCAGAGCTTGCAAGCTCAGTCAGAGTGTTTGCACTCTTGGGACAAGGATCTGCAGCAGGCTGGGCACGCAGAATGCATGCACGTGACTAGAAAGCTGTAACTCCAGGGTGGGAAGCCCAGGGGAAGAAAAAAAAAAAAACAGGGGAGACTAGCTGGGGAGATGGTAGCTGAAGCTGTGCTGAGAAGGACTGCTTCTGAGGGGGCTGCTACCAGGACAATTGCTTCTGAGAGGATGCAATTGCTTCTTTGCTGCAGGCAGAGTGATTTTGTGGAGATCTGGCTGACTAAGTGTATACATCTGTTATAAGTAGCCTGAGTGTTAAAATTGATAACATAATTGCTTTTGTTATATGATAAGTATTTGTTTCATCTGCTGGTATAGATTATTATTGAGCTCATTGAAAATAGTTTGTCATTTATGGGATGTCAAATTTGTCACTCTCTCAGTTATTATTGTAAATAATAAATTATTGTAAATAGTTATTTAATGTATGGTCTGATGCGGGGAGGACCATGGGAGAGTGCTCCAGTGAGTGGTGCTCCCAGCCTGTAGACAGAGTGGGAGTAGACCGAGATCTATTGGCACCCCAGGATCCCAAAAATTTGGATATGGCTGTGGGTAGTGCCACCACCAGGGTTACAATTATCTTGGACAATATACTAAGGGAGTGATAAGTTCCACCTGACTTGAGCAGCTGAATAGTGCAGCTAATGAAAAATAAGAAAGAAAAGAAGTTTCATACTTTAACCACCTGTATTGATTTCAACAAAAAAAAATAACTTAGAGTCTTTTTATTTGCTATTTATCTTAAAGATGTAACATAACAATGCAGCCAAGTGCCTGAGGCAGCTATGATGCACAGGGGCAGTGGCCACTTCCAGCCATCTGTGCCATCCATGCAATCATGCAGCAGCAATGGTTTTATTTCTGTATTCCCTATTCTCCCTCAGTCCCCACAAATCACCAACCAGGATGGATGTTCCAGTTACCTCTGCCTAGTTACACTACTGGAAAGATGTGTTAGGAATTTATAGTACTGTAGACAATCATGGAGAAGTGGAGGATAATGGATTGGTTGGTCAGGGTTGTGTGGAGCTGTGTCACCTATTCCTCATTTTTCTTCTACCAACAAAATATATATTATGTAGAAACATCCATTCTCTGGCAGTTCTATTTCATTATCCACAAAATTTTACTAACACTTATGAACAAAAACAAGCTGTTTGTGCCTTGAGCTACTTAATTTAGAAATTCTAATGTTTTTTTGACTTTCATGAGAATAAATATCACATAAGTCACAGCCGTATCTATGGAGAATATTTTTAAAAATCATACCCATCTCCTACCCTACTCTGTCTTTATTCTACTAGGGGAAGGTCATCTCATTCATGTACATCAAGGATAAACCAAGGGAAAAAAAAGACTCAATCTCCTTCAAAAGCATTTATCCTTTTAAGACTTTCTGCTTTTATTCTAGATTCAATTTTTACTTCCTTTAGGGAACCATAAAGGATATAATATCATACCCCTTTTATATTCATTTTTGTTTAATATTTGTTTTATATTGTTACATTTATTATTTATTTAAATAGCAAACTAGTTAACACATTTTAAAATTAAAAAAACAAACATGATAATATCACTTGTAGCACTGTGTTAGGAGCCATACATTAAAACTCAAAAAGTGGACTGCATAGGAGTGAAGGGTATGGCTGTAGGTCTTTACCCTGCCAGTTCCCAAAATTATTTTGGAGCTGAGCCAAATCTATTTGTGCTAATGAGAGACTTTCAGTTTACTTCAGGTGGTATTAGACCCAGCTCATTCCAAGTACAGCTCTACTGACATTAGGTCCCAAGGGTAGCAAGATAAAGGGTTTATATTTTGTCTACCATTGATTCACACCTTGATTAAGGAAAAATTTCAATAAGCTAGCAACAGAAATTACACATCAACTGTTATAAAAGTGATAGAAAGCTGGTTTAAACATGTAACAGAACAGAAGTTAAGTGCACATAGACCAGTTCCAAAATGGTCAAACTCAGCTTAAGATGCATATGGACAGATGTTGTATCAGACCTGACTGATTTAGGTTAACCAGTATAATCAAACTTCTGTCCCAGATCCTCTCCCAACTCAAGTCAGGTTTAAGTCCCCCTGCAACACAAGATGCCTTGCACCTACCCCAACCCTGCTTAGCAGGGAAGGCAAGCTAGCCTTGGCTGTGCTGTCTGCTCCATCCAAGCCAAGCCAAGCCAGCCTGGCTCCAATGCTAATCACAGAGTTGAAGCAGCAAGCCTCAGTTCCCTATACTGCATCCTGCCTGCACCTGTTGGCCTGGTGGGGTGGGGGAGAGAGGGAACAGAGCCACCCCCAGTCCTGTCTCCAACCCCTCGTCTGCCCAGCTGTGGGAAGATGGTGATTCTCCTTCCCTACTCCCATCCCCTCTTTCAGCCCTTTCCCACAGGTGGAAGGTGAGAAGCAGTCCCCTGGGTTGGTGCTGGCCCTGACAAACAGGGGTCTGCCCACACCCTTTGCCTGTTTCCCCTGATCCAGAAGAGGGAATTCCTCCCATTCCTT
Source organism: Alligator sinensis (assembly GCF_000455745.1). Lineage (NCBI taxonomy): Eukaryota > Metazoa > Chordata > Crocodylia > Alligatoridae > Alligator > Alligator sinensis. The sequence goes on along the minus strand of NW_005841911.1, from coordinate 350,529 downwards.
CTCTTGTGGTCCAGCTGATGCTTGGTCTACTGCTGCAGGTGGGTGGAAGGAAAATGTCCTGGGGGGCCGCCCACGTGGGGGGGGGCTGCCTTAGGGGGGTTCCCCCAGCCTGGGGGGTTCTGCAAGCTCTGATTTGCCCTGCTGCATGGGAGCAGAGGTGACTCCACCATCCCCCATGGTCCAGCCACTGCTCTGCCTGCCCCCACAGCTGGGAGGGTAGAAGTAGAGTGGCCATCATAGAGGACATTCCAGTTTTCTGCTACTCTTTGAAGAACTACTCTCTGAAGAAAACTCCAGTTTTCTTCTACTCGATACAAAACCCAATGGCTTTATGTCCTCTATCTTTCTCTTCAAGAGAAAAAATAGAGGACAAAGGCATTTGGTTTCATATCAATAGAGGACAGCCAGGCTGTCCTCTACGATGGCCACCCTAGGTAGAACCAGTTCCCCCATCCCCAAAGCTGAAGGAGGAGGGAATCCCCTCTGCTCCTGTGTGGCAAGGCAAACCAGGGCTTGTGGGGAAGTGGAATGCCCCCCCTCCCAGAGGTAGGGGTTCCCTCTATATGAGCATCCCCCTGGCTGTGGGGACAGTGACTTCTTCCCCCCTCCCACTTGCAGAATCAGGCAGAGCACTGGCTAGATCATGTAGGGGAGGGGGTGGAAAAGCACCAGGCGCTCACAGCAGAGCAGACAGAGGCTTGGGGGACCCCAGACAAGTCAGAAGAAACCCTCTGCAGCAGGGACTCCCCCCATGTGGTCAGACACCCAACTGTAGGGGCTGGCACCTGGATGAGAGCTCCTTCCCACTTTGAGGGAAGACAGAAAGGGGTTGGGGGAGTGCATGTGTTTGGCAACTAAATCAGGGATGGTCCCCACCTAGCTGAGCTGGGCAATGACCAGCAAGCTGGGAGGCCTGTGCTAGTATAGGCATGTGGTTGCCTTTCCCAATTGAGAATTGAAATCAGTTCACTTAATTATCAGTTCAATCTATGCAGTTTAGAGAAACCTGCAAAGATTGAATCAATTCCGCCTTTGGCTCTTTGACTCTCTGTACTTAGCCCTATACTATGATTGTAGAAGACAAATATCAATGCATTGCTTGAAAGTAGAAATGACTGTTTCTAAAATCTCTTAAAACTGTTTTCTCATAAACACTGACATAAAAAGGAAAACATTCATTTCTCCCCAATGGTCCTCATATCACAACCCATAAACTAACCAGCTAGCCTGTACCCTAATCCAATACCCTAATCATTCCATATTCATCATTTCACCCAAGTACTCAAAACCCAACAGCAGCTATGGTTACTTTCCAAAACCCCAATTCATTATTTCTCTCCAGCTGTCCTATGACTTGCACATTGAAAATGCAAAATGAAATGAAGTAGACATTTGATACAATGTACGAGGCCTGGGCTAGGAAAAGTGTATGTTATAGCCAAATCTATGCATGTCTGTGAAAGTGAGCGCTTCCATGGAGCTGGGGAGCATAGAACACTATTGTAAAAGCTAAGGGATAAATCTTATTTAAGAGATATGAAAGGAGAGTCAGTCAGAAAGAGACCTCAGACCATAGGGAGGGGGAAGTTGTGCTGTCAGCCTCAGATTTTGGATCCTTTTGCAGATACATGCGGTCAGTGTTCCTCGTGTCATGGCCTTTCAAGGGCCTAGCTCAATCCAGGCTATGGAGTTATAACACTGTCTTCTGCATGCATCACAAAACCATCCTCCTGCCTCAGAAGGATAACTCACCACCTACCTCTGTTGCCAGCCACCATGATCAATTCTCCACCCTAAGCTGGCACATGCTGAGGAGAGCATGACCCAATGAGATGCTAAATTGGAGTTACGACATCTGGCAGTTTTAGTAAAAGGCCCCAAAATGTAGTTTGGGCCCCATATTGAGGTTTGAACAAGTGTTTTATAAAGTATAATAATGCAGCGCATGGTACATTGGGAATTTGCAAGCACACAACATCTGGGAGTACCCAGCAAACAATACTATTTGTTAGACAATAGCATTGGGTACCAATTCAATAGCCGATACATTACAGAGGATAGAACATTATATGCTGGGCAGGTTATGCAGAAGCGTCACTATAATAAAAAATTTGCTGCATCGTGGGCCACTTTTGGGCTTTTCTTGATCCTGCATCAAGAACACAATGGTAAATGTGCACTCATTTATTGACATAGCAGCAACTGTGATACCCTAAGCATGTGACTAATTTGCTACATCCAAGATGAATTAAGTGGAAGGCTTTTAAAGAATTTTCATTCAATGCTAAACATCTGACATAATTACTAAGGGCAGATAGGCAACAAATGGATAAGAAAATAGCTTTGTACAAAAATATTTCTTCCTCAAGTTTTTCCCTCAACATGGAAATCTCACATTAAAGAACATTAACCAGCCCTAGACAGCCTGATACTTTAGTGCCAAAGCATATATTAATATTTAAAATATGATTTTAAATATATTGCACTTCAGCTCTTTTTCCCTGGGTACCTCAGCAAAGGCACTCATGGCATTACGCCACTGGTGGAATATGTAGTTAAATGAATCAAGGCATACTGTGAATTAGAAATTAACAGCTCGAGTGCATTACTCTGGTCACAAATTAAGAACAAACCTTATTGAAAAACAATACAGTATGAGAATCACAGTATAAACCTCAATTGTTTATGAATATTTATATCCAGTTGAATTAGAATAACTATTTCTCATTCAAATCAAGTTTATGAACATTGCACAGTCTGTTACAGTTTATTCCTTCAGTTTATCTTTATAAGTAAAACTTAGATAAAAGTGTACTATGAATTCTCATAATTAACATGAAATGTTCAGTGAGTTGTGCTACATTTATTGTTTTATTTTTCCTTTAAAAAGCAAAATATTATATTAGCTGTTTCATCCCTTTTTTTTTTTTTTTTTTACCTTTTTGTAGCATTGTTTACTTTATTCTTGCTCCACAACACAGAAAGATGCTATAATTATGCATGTTTTCTGGGTTCATCAATATGTCTCTGATTCCAAATCTACTGCTGTCAAGTCTTTCCATTCACATCCGTGGGTTTTGGATCTGGCCCCATCTGCTTCATCATGCAAACCTATCCTTGATGTGCATACCTATTAAAATGCATGACAAATAACTCGTGTCTGAAGGGCTGTTTGGTTAGCACTGTGTTGGGTGGCCACTTGTTATAAAGACCAGAAAAATGGAATCCCAATAGTGGTTCTTATCAATGATTTTCATTGTATAATATTCACATTATAAACCAAGATGGTTTATGAATATTTATTACCATTTGAATTAAAATACCTGTTCCTCATGTGTAACAGAGTTTATGATAATTCAGAGCTTATCTTCACAGTTTGATGTCTTTTGTCTTTCCTTAGATAAATAGTCTGTGTATTAACACATCAATGCTAACTGTCCTTTGACTTCTTTTGGCACTTAAATGAGTATTCAGTCAAGATTTTTATCACCTCCACCTGGTGCTTTATTGTTGGTCTCCTTTCAGACTTCCATAGTGGATAGAGCAGAAATTTTAAATATCTAACTGACAGACATGTCCTTTCCTTCTTCCAATTCCCTCATCCTCCCAAATAGTACTTGCTATTTTTTGCTTAACTAGAGTTTAGTTAGTTGCCAGAATTTGAGATTCCGCAGAGCAGCCAATAGAGTATTTTTATGGTAACCCTGTCCCCCCCATTGGCAGTTTGAAACTGCAAGAGTAGGGCTAGAAGCTCCCGACAACTTCCCCAGATTCAACCTGAGCAGGATCTTCTTGTAGGACATTAGCATACATAGGCTCAGGAGCAGAGTTAATGTAAAGCTACTCGAGAGTACAACTAAAAGGCATTCTTGTTTTATTTATTTATTTGTAGAATTAGTACTGTACCGCTTCTTCTTCTCCTCCCCTGATCTGATCTAACAAGCATTGAAATTGATGAGAACATTTTCATTTACAGTAAAAGCTCTGTTACCCAGGAATGGGGGATGCTGGATAACAAAATATGCCGGTTAATTGAGCGGCCACGGCTGCAGCTTCTCCAGCCACGTCTACACTCCTCCCGCAGCATTGCTGCACCTCCCATGGGCCCTTCAGGACAGGGAGGTGGGCCTCACACAGCCCCAGACAGCCTGTTATGCCCCTGGGCCATGGGGCCTCAGCAGCGTAGGCTGCTTTGCCCCAAGCCATGGGGGCTCAGAGAAACCAGAAGTGCCATGGTGGGCACATCCAGTTTCACTTTTTCTTATAAGCCGGCATGTCGGTTAACAGAGCATGCCAGCTTGTAAAGTGCTGGTTACCAGAGAGTTTACTGTATTTCTCTGGTTTTTCGGGTTAGTCTCATTCTCATCGGGATGCAGCTACAATAGCGTGATGCTCTGCAGATGTCAAGTAAATATAAAAAAAACATTTTGTTCTCATATGTGTTACAGCCTGTAATCATTGGGTGAGGAGACTGTGATTTCCTATGGAGTCTTTATTGTCCTCTTATTCTTTTAGTGGTTTTCCTGAATCTAAGCTGAACAGACTTTGTGTCTGGAAATAAAGAACTTACTAACTTGTTATGTACTCCCACACATCTCCACTCCTTTTTCTGGTGTCCCTCAACTCCTATTTCATCTTTACTTCCACCATTATATCTCTGCTTCTCTCTTTCTTCCAAAAGCATCATATTGCCTCATGAAAATAATTATGGCAAACATTCAACTTTCATCTTTCCTCCTAAACTCTTCTTTCACTTTTTCCTCATGATTGTTGACAACCATTACCATCATCCTTTCCACTTACTACTTACCAACATCATTATTTTCTTTTCAAATCCAGGTTCTCCAAATCCTGTCGTTTCTCCATCTACAAGAGCTCTAAAAGTCCACACCTTTTCCTTCATTTCCACTGCTACAATACTGCCCATGCCTTATTTTTGTCACCTGGACTGTTCACTTTGCCCTCTCCAACCTGTCATTCAGTAGCTAGAATGATTTTCTCTGCCATTGCTCTGAATATGTCAATCCATCAATTTCAAGTCCTTGCATGAATTTTACATAATCTAAGAATTCCCTCTCAAAGAATGCTTGTTAATCCGATCATGGCAACTCTTAATACAATACCTTCATTCCCAATGAAGGGGTAGTAAGGCCAATTAGTGAGGGACAAGGATCTGGACCTCATCATTAATTTGTTTTTACTTTCATTTTTCAGATTGTTTTCAGTTAACCTTGGAGCAGGTAACATTGCAGACAATGATGCTCTCTCAAATTGGGCAAAATGGGAAGCTAGAAAGGCAATGTGATTTCTTTTATTTTCCATGTGATGTTTGAAATAATAGCTGCTCCATCAGGTTGTCTCAGGCAATTGACAAGTGTTTAAATGAAGCCTTGCAAGTAAATGGAAAAGATGGTATAGGAGGAACAAGATGTGTAGATATTTTTTTGAATATTTGAAATGAGTGGCTATGTAGGAAAATGAATTTAATTAAAGTTACTCATGCAGATTCTTCGCCTTATAAATCCATAAATCTGCAAAACAATTTCCATTTCAATTAAGTTAGAGTTTGTCATTTCACAAAGATAAAAACAACTCCCTACTCACCAGGCTCTCCAATGCTGAACATTTAAGATAAAATACATAATGTACTGTTTCACATTAGACTATTTCACTAAAACCAGTGGGGATCTGTGCTTCTTGCCATCCTCATGCATCTCTCATTAGCAATCAAAAGGCTCTTTTGAACATTTAAAGCACAGCTGTATCATAGGGGATTCAAGACAATATATTATTATGGTTTACATCTACTGAAAATATAGTCAGAGAAAGAACTAGACAAATCAGAAATTGATTGGCCAAATACATAGGCCAGTGATTCTCAACCAGGGTGCCACGGTACCTTGTGGTGCCTCAAGATCCTTTCAAGGGTACCACAGGATACATACAGCCATTTGTTGCATCTGGTCTACATTCACATAGCTTGTATGTAGACTGGCAGTGGTGAATGCAGTCATTTTGGGGAGCTAAAAATAACCCAGTTCAGGTCAGGGAAGGGGGTGCGGGAATAATGCAACCCCAGGGCTGGGATGAGCAGCAGGGCTTTTCCAGCCCTGAGGCTTGTGCTATTCTGTGAATGCATATAGGTTTCATAGACATTTGGGCTGGAAGGAACCTTCTCTATAGTCAAACAACGAGGAAAAATTAAGAGCTGGCATTTTCTGAGGGATCCCCTGAGTCCAATGAAAGATGCTTCAAGTCTAAAAAAGATGTAAAACAGCTGGTTGTAGACATATGGTAAGAAACAATTTAAAAATAAATACTTTGGTTTGAAAAATACAAAACTAGGCTTGTAGGAAACCTAATTGGAAAGGCATACGATCAATAAGAAGGAGGAACCCCCCACAGTGAAATTGGATACACTAATCGAGCGATGCTAAACTACAAATTTGACACGGATTTTCTATTGAAAAACCCAGTTTATGGGCCATGTAAAAAACACCTCATCATGATGAAGGGATAGCAGAGTGTCTCTATCTAGAGAACGGTAGGATGATTGTACCAAGTAATGGCCATACTTCCTTTTGAGCTAGCTTGAGTTGACCTTGCTTTGTTGATACGAAATAAAACTACCCCTTAACATCTGAAAAAGATGTAGCTCATCATGTTCAGTTGAAAACATCATAATTTAATCATTGTTGATAGCCTGGGGGGGGGGGGAAATCACAAAACAGGAGAAAACATGAAGTCTTACTTTGGCCCCTCTGACTGGTTTCTAGTCCAAATTAATTTGCATTGTATTTTTTATATTTTTGATAGATGTTAATTCATTTTAAGTAGCAAGTAAAAAAAACATGTATCAATTATTTGCATATTTTTCAATGGGAAGTTTTTTGTTGTTTTTTTTAAGTCCGCGTGGGAAAGCAAAATTCAAGCTGACACCTGAATGAAGAGATGTCACACAAAGAAGGATGTATTTTTATTTGCCTAATTAGTAGTTTATTGCCATGGGCATGCTTATGGCAACAAGATAAACAAATATATTTACATTTCACTTAGAAAGTCAGTGGACAGGTTACTATCCTGCAGATTCAGTTTGTGATTAGAATATCAAGGCACCTCTATGGTAGCATTAGAGTGATGCTGCAGTTGTGATGGTCCATGAATTATGAAAGAGGCAAGGATTTATTTGGGGTGATATCTTTTATTGGACCAACTGCATGGTTGGAATAAAGTTAGATGAGCTTTCAAATACAAGATTTTTCTTCATTGGGTCCTTTATCAGGCCCTGATGAAGCATGTCTTGCATCCAAAAGCTCATCTAAACTTATTCCAACCATGCAGCTGATCCAATAAAAAATGTCACCCCTCAGACACTTCTGTGAAAGCTGCAGGCTTCTTGTCATCTGGTTTGTGAGGTTTTCCCTAGGTTAGAAAACCCCAACTTAAGCAGTATTGCTTTTTTATAAACAATTAAAATCAAATGAGAACAATATACAAAATCATACAAAGAGTATAGCTGTACTGAACTGCAGGAAAGACTGAAAATGTAGAAAGGGTAAACAGCCATGATGAGATGTATAACATCTCATGCAGTAGTACTACATAAGAACAGCAGATGCAGTACTTCAAAACAAATAGCATTTAAGTGTAGTCAATAGTTTATGATAAATGAAATACTACAAAGTAAATATTGTTTGAAGTTTAAGCACCCTGTGTGATTCTGACTTAGTGTATGTGCCCAGTAATTAAACTTCAGGAATTCAAAACCAAGCATAAATACAGAGCACTTGCCTTTGAAACTTGTTTTGCTTCATGCCAAATTTCACTATTGCTATTAAAGCAGGGGTGGACAAAATGCAGCCCACTAGGCCATTCTATCTGACCCCTCAAAAAATTAGAAAATTAATATTTATCTGCCCCTGGCTGTGTGTGGGCTGCCCCTGGCCAGCCCTCGATGGCTTGCCAAAACTCAGTAAGTGGCCCTCTCTCCGAAATAATTGCCTGCTCTGTATTAAAGGAATGTTATTGCTACCAACTAACATCACATTGGGTGCATCTACACCAGTGCATTTACACATGCATGCCCATACTGTGCATTAAGTATCATAACTTACACTGACTTGAGTGTAAATTTGATACTTGTATCATGTAGGTATCAAATTTACACCCGATTTGTTACTGCACAGTAATGCATGTACAGGTGCCTTACTGTGCAGTAACACTGACTTGGGACTAAAGTTAGTTCCAAGTCAGTGCACACACAGTGTTAATGTGCTTTAATGCCTGCATGTGTTGACACTGGTCTATTCCTACTTACCGCACAGGAGATTTAAGCTGGCATAAATGCATGTGTAGACACATCCACTGAAAGGAGGAAAAAAACTGAAATGGGTGTTTGCTCATGGAATGCTCCATGTTGGTAGGATGCTAAATAGAATATTATAAGGCTGTGGAACACATTGTGGGTATTGAAGACTATCCCTAGGAGACAAATGTAGACTCTTCTATAGTTTGGTGACTACACCACTGACAAACAGCCAGTCTGGCTCATTATGCTAAAGTTGCCCATTACAATAAGCAAGTATACTTCTAAAGGATATTTCCTCATTTAAATCAAGCTGTTAGGGCAGATATGGGAATTACTGAATGAAATTCTATTGTGCAGGTTACATTAGCTCATAAAAATGGCCTCTTCTTATCTTAAAATCTCTCTCTGAATCTCATGGTGCTTATAATAGATTCATAGATTCATAGATGCTAGGGTCGGAAGGGACCTCAATAGATCATTGAGCCCGACCCCCTGCATAAGCAGGAAAGCCCTGCATAAGCAGGAAAGAGTACTGGGTCTAGATGACCCCAGCTAGATACTCATCTAACCTCCTCTTGAAGACCCCCAGGGTAGGGGAGAGCACCACCTCCCTTGGGAGCCCGTTCCAGACCTTGGCCACTAACTGTGAAGAAGTTCTTCCTAATGTCCAATCTAAATCTGCTCTCTGCTAGCTTGTGGCCATTATTTCTTATAACCCCCGGGGGTGCCTTGGTGAATAAATACTCACCAATTCCCTTCTGTGCCCCCGTGATGAACTTATAGGCAGCCACAAGGTCGTCTCTCAACCTTCTCTTGCGGAGGCTGAAAAGGTCCAGTTTCTCTAGTCTTTCCTCGTAGGGCTTGGTCTGTAGGCCCTTAACCATACAAGTGGCCCTTCTCTGGACCCTCTCCAGGTTATCCGCATCCCTCTTGAAGTGTGGCGCCCAGAATTGCACGCAGTACTCCAACTGCGGTCTTACCAGTGCCTGATAAAGGGGAAGTATCACCTCCTTGGTGATACTATAATGGTTAATTTAACACACAGATATTGGCATCTATAACTACATTTAAAAAAAAGAGTGAAAGAGAAACTCTTCAAAGTTAATACTGAGAGAAGGATTAGTTTTCCTAACAAAATAAACAAAATAAAACGCCAAACCAAAGAAGACCCTAAAATAAGCAACCCCCCTCAGAAAAAAAATAATTCAAATGTATGCAGACATAAGTGTAAAAGAAGATGATGCCCATTTAAAACTTTCTAAATAGCGTTGTAACAGGGGGCTTTTTTGGGGCCGGTCTGCCATTGGCTTGCCCACCTGTTTCTGGTCCAACCGCCCACCTCCTCTCCTGCCATGCCTTATGGTTTCTTAGTAAGGCAGGAGGCTGCCCATTCTTGCCCTGATGCCAGGGGGCGCTATCTGCAGCTCCGTTCCTCCCCTACACCACAGGACAAGTCATGCAGATGGCATCCAGGTGACATAATGCTCCCAGCCTACAGCTGGACTAAGTTTAGCCCTCGTTGTCAGGCCTCAGACGCACACACATTCATATAGCATTCCTCTCACTAAGGCCTCTCACACTCCATCCCACCTCTCACTGGGTCTCTTACACACCTTGACAACTTGTACTGCCTTGCGGAGCAGGCCCCTTCAGCCATAGGCATTACCTAGTGCACACCTTGGGTGACAGACATGCCATCTTTTGGGCCTCTCCCATAATCCGCACTGGGGTAGTGGCCAGCCAATTACGTGACCAGGGCCAAGTTTGCCCTAGCCCCTCCTGGGGTAACTTTATACACACACACTAGGCTCTTAGACCTCTGGTTTCCCACTCACTGGGGCTCGACATCTCCACCCTCTCTCACTGGGGCCATGGGGCTTCCCTCCTTGGTGGGGCTCAGGTGGTTGTAGCCATGCCTGGACCCACCTGGGTCTTACACACTCTTTGGGCTCAGGTGGCCATAGCCGTTCCTGGCCCCCTTGCACCCACAGTGTTGTGGGGGCTAGGGGTTAAGGTGCCCTGACCCATCTTTCACTGGGGTGGTAACTGGCCTGGCATTTCCTGGGGGCTTCTGTGTCACTGGGAGCCCCACTAGACCCCCCACTCCCAGCAGTGTGCAGTTTTAAGTCCAAGGACCAAGAGCCTCCTATCCAATCCCATAAGCTCTTGCTCTTACCTCCAGGGTTCCTTCTGCAGCTCAGCTAGGCAATGTTTCTGCCTGGCCTGCCAGCAGCAAACTGCTCTGTTTATATAGATGGCCAGAGTTCTAAAATGGCCGCTGTAATCAAGTACCTGCTGGCTGTTTGGCTCAGCCCTTAAAGTGGCAGGCACGAACACTGCCCTGCCACAAGCATATAAATAACTTCTTCATTATCTGGGCTAGTGAGAGTATTGCACTATTCTTTACCCACTGTATTCTGGGATACTACAAGTATGGTGGAAGAAGCACAATCAAGTATTTACTGCTAACTATGAAAATTTTTCAAAACTTGTTTTCAATGCAAGTCCACATTGATATAACATGGTAAATCCATGTTATCACCACATTTAAAACATTCATTATGTTGTTCTATTTTCTTTCTGTCTCCCAGAAAATCTTTCTAATTAACTCTTATGCTAAGATGAAACATTTTGCTTCAAGTTACAGGAAATATTACACAAAGTACAGAAATAATTAGATAGTTATTCACTATCTTGACATTAAATTTTGCCATATGAATCCAATACTAATAGTATTGCAATATGCCAGGGGAGGAAACTGTTGCATCCATGTTTATGAACAAACTCTGGGCAATTTACATTTAGCATAAACTGGCAGATGCTTTCTGCATGTTCACCAACCTTAAATGATGATGATTCTTCTCAGACATAGTTTCATAGTTGGTCGGGTCAGAAAGGACCTGAGCAGATCATGGCAGGAAAGAGTACTGGGGTCAAACAACCCTGGCAAGGTGTTCATCTAGCCTCTTCTTAAAGACCCCCGGGGTAGGAGCAAGCACCACTTTGCTTGGAAGTTGGTTCCAGATCCTAGCCACCCTGAAAGTGAAGTAGCGCCTCCTGATGTCTAGTCTGAATCTACCCTCTGCCAGCTTGTGACCGTTATTTCTAGTCACTCCTGGTAGCACTCGGGGGAACAGGGACTCCCCCAATGCCTGCTGGTCCCCCCTGACTAGTTTGTAAATGGCCACTAGATCCCCCCTGAGCCTTCTTTTATGGAGACTGAACAGGTTCAGGTCCCTTAGCCTCTCCTCATAGGGCCTGCCCTGCTGCCCCCTGATCATGCGAGTGGCCTTCCTCTGGACCCTCTCCATGTTGTCCACATCCCTCCTGGAGTGTGGTGCCCAGAACTGGATGCAGTACTCCAACTGCGGCCTGACCAGTGTTGCATAGAGGGGGAGGATCACTTACTTGGACCTGCTTGAGATGCATCTGTGGATGCATGACAAGGTACAGATGGCCTTCCTGACAGCATCCCCACACTGTCGGCTCATGTTCATTTTGGCATCAATAATGACTCCAAGATCTTTTTCTGCTTCTGCGCTGATGAGAAGGGAGTTCCCTGGCCTGTAGGTATGCTGCTGGTTCTTCCTCCCCAGGTGCAGCACCTTGTACTTGTCATTGTTGAAATCCATTCTGTTCTCATCTGCCCACCCCTGTAACCTGTCTAGGTGTGATTGCAGCCTATTCCTTCCTTCTAGCATGCCCACTTCTCCCCACATCTTAGTGTCATCTGCAAATTTGAACAGGGTGCTTTTTACCCCCTTGTCCAAATCACTGATGAAGATATTGAACAGTGAGGGCCCGAGGACCGAGCCCTGGGGAACCCCACTGCCCTTCCTGGTCCAATAACACCTGTCCACCACCACTCTCTGAATGCGGCCCTCCAGTCAGTTAGTGACCCATTTGACTGTGTGGGTGTCGACGCCACAGTCTCCTAGTTTTTTAATGAGAATGGGGTGAGAGACAGTGTTGAAGGCCTTCCTAAAGTCCAGAAAGACTACATCCACTGCTACACCTGCATCTAAGGATTTTGTGACCTGGTCATAGAAGTCAGTCTTAAAGAAGTAAGATTTCATCACCATCGCATATTGTAGCTGGGGTGCTCATGTCTACAACATAGTAAAATAAACTCAAAACTATATCTAAATTGAATTTCTGATGATTGCTAATTCACTGAGTGAGCTAGAAACTGTGATATTAGCAGAGTTCATCTATTTTTCTTCTGACACAGCAAGCTGTAAAAGGTGAGAAGTCAAATTGTGATTTCAAAATGATGCTAACCAAATAGGTCCCTCCATGTAGTTTCAGTGATGTGAGAGCTCAAAATATGCTGGTAATAGCTGCAGTTAGTCTTTTTTCATGCATTTCCTGATAAAAAGGCTGGATGAATCCCAATAGAAAGAAATCAAGCACTTCACAGCACCTATGGCCATAACATTTTAGCAGGGTTTTGTTTTTTGTTTGTTTTAAACAACTGTAGTACTGGCCTGTAATATTCTTTGGAACCGTTCTAGTATGTCAGCTGTTTACCAAATGAGATCCAAGTTAAGATACAGGACCCCAGTCCTGATCCAGTTAAACCAAAGGCCAAACTCGTATGGACCTTAAAAAGAACCGAGTCAGACCATTGGTAGATTCACGTCTCTGATTTCACTTGCTACATTTTAGGGAATCTGATACCACTACTCTTCAGCACAAAACTCTACTTGACCCAAGTGAAAGCTGATATACAGAATAGGTGGCACTGCCTCCAAATTGCTTTCTTGACCATACTTTATGTTAGTTATGTAATCATCATCTTCATTTCACCCAAGTAAAACTCAGAAGAGCTGGGAGTAAAGCACATAAGAGTCTCCAAAATACAGAGAAAAATCTGGCTGTCTCTCCCCTCCTCTGAATAAAGATTAATGACTCAGATTGTCAGCACCTATTTATTTGTTTACTTTCTTTACACTGTAGTCTATTTTATGAGTGAGTAATAGACTATTTAAGAATCCTTCATAGCATGTTCTTGGAACAAAAAAGGCCTAGGCCATGCCCAGGTGATATGCTTCTACCGGGAGAATTGCTGCATCCCCAGTAGGTGAGCCAATAAGTATTCATTCAATCTCTCAGAAATTTCAACCTCTAGAAATAAGTACAAAAGAAGATCATTCTGGTATGTAAAATCAAAAAGGGAAAGGAACAGATAAGGCAGGTTAATACATTTAACTACTTGGGAAACTGAATAACATTAGATGGTAAATGTGATCATGAAATAAAACAGAGAATAGGGATGGTAAAAGATGCATTTCTGAAAAAGAAAAAGATATTGACAAATAGAAAAAATTCTAGAGTTCTGGTTTGCTATGTTATACCAGTCCTCGTGTATGCATCAGAATGCTGGACAACATCGTCAAGTATGGAAAAGAGAATTGAAGGAACTGAGATGTGGTTCTTATGGTGCATCTCGAAGGTATGTTGGACAAATCACACTTCAAATGAACTGAGACAATTGGATTTTCTCAGACACGTTATGAGAAACCAGGAAATTGAAAGCCTGGTCATAACTAGAAAGACTGAAGGAAATAGAGATCATAGAAGATAGAGGTTTACTTATGCAAAGAGTCTATCTAAATGGATGAATGTATCGACACTGGAAATTGTGTATGTCTCAAAGAGAAGAGATCTGTGGAAGACCATGGTCACTAGCATCCTGTATAGATAAGGTACAGAGACAGAGACAAAGATGCTTATTCATGGCCTATTAGTAGTTAGATTCCTCCAAGCAAAAGGGCTCTCAGCATGGATCATTACTGCCTCAGTCACAAAACTCTAAGGGCCTAGATTGTGATTTAAAATGCACACTCCTAAATAGCAGGTGGGGTGGAACTATGCTACTCCAGGAGAAGCACCAGAGAGATTATGATTTAAGATGTTCAATTCATTTTGCACTCATGCGTCTTCTCCATACATTACTCCCCTGATGCAGAAACTGAACTAAACTTCAGTGCAGTCTCTTCTATAACAGACAGTCTACAGTGGCTATCATTGGAAATGGTCCTCAAACAATTCCTAGAAGATATTTGGCCCCATATCTATATCAAGATGCATAGAAGCTACTCACATTTTCTGAAGACTAACTTAAAAAAACCCGCATGAATAATGCTGTTCAGACCCGGATTCATTCAACACTCCACTTCCTAATAAACTCACTCTTTCATAGTTCTGGGGAAGCTTACCCAAGTCACTTGATTTCTAGAAACAGTGACATGACAGCTTTGCAAGTAAAGGTTCTTTGGTAATCCTATATCATTTTCCCAGGAAGATTTCCAAAAAGTTATTTAGATATAGTCACTGAAATCTTGAGTCATTTCAGACCTACATACCCCTCCAGTGATGGTTTGCGTGGTCTCAGTTTGCGTGGTCTTTTTTATGGGTGACATTAAAACCAACAGGTAAAAATTCTCTTTTCACAAATTAGATCCCTAATCCCTCTTTCCCCTATTTTACTAAATCCTGTCTAATTCCCACAGAAGTCAGTGTCAAACTCCTGTTGACGTTACTGAGAAAAAGAAAAAAAGTCCTGAGGTAGCAAACAGTGACCATCAAATTCAGAAGTGACCTACAATTTCATATGTCTGCACTTCAAGAATAAGCCATCCTAGGAAATATCTGTGTGCGAGTAAATAATATCAAGTAGATGGAGTGAATTTAAGGGAAGTGCTTTCATTTTTCTTAGAGACAGAAGGTTTTGTTAATAAAGGCAATCTGTTTTTGTAGTGAAGAATGGAGATCGAATGCATCATGCATCTACTACCATTTTCTAAGTTTGGTTCATATGTCAGGATTAATCTGCAGTCAATTTATCTATCTGAGTATCTATATACTTAAGTTTTGAACTCAAATTGCAGTAAAGCTTACTCTCTCTCTATCATCAGTTTACATTTTCCCTAATTTTCAGATTTCAGTAGGAAAAAAGTAAGTAATTTCTCCTCTCAGGAACTATGAAAATTATTAAAAATGGAAGTACAGTCTTGTCATACCTGAATTTCCTACTGTTGAATTTGGAACTTAAAAAGATCAGATACGTTAAAGAACACATCACATGCAGGTTAGGAGTGCATTTCTACGTTATTAAGTTGTGTACTTCTACAGAGCACAGAACTCATATGGTTGCTTCCATTTTGCTCCAACAATCTTAATATTAAAGTAGATACTGGAGCTGTAGGCAATATAAACTGCCTTAGGTCCATGAATGCACCTATGAAAATCACAGTAGGTAAGGCTCTGCTCTTTCATTCATTACAAAGCTGTACAGAATATGAAGACTTTAAAGCTCAATTTGGCTTTAGAGAGAGACACTGTGCTGTACAAGTCCATTAAATTAATCTCTCGGCATAAAATGTTCTATTCTAAACAGAACTTGGGTTAGGGTAACAGACTACTCATTTAGATTTTGCTATTTTGTATGGTCTAGGGCATGGTGGCCAACACATGCCATGGGTAGTCTCTGCGTGAGACATGTGGCAGACTGGGGAAGAGATAGGAAGTATAGGGACAGACAAGGCAGGGAGCAGAAAACAGCATCAGAGTGGACAAGAAGCATCATGTTGGAAGCAGAAACAGAAGCAGCCAGTCAGGTAGGTAAGGGGATTACAGCAACACACTGGGAAGATCTGAGGATAATTCATGGCACTCCTGTGACTGGCTCAGGTATTCTGCCCTCCCCAGAGTCTGGTGCCTGTACTGGCCAGGCTGACCTGCCCATATTTACCCACCTCCTCCACCTCCTCTCTCTCTCTCACTTGCCACAATTTGATGTTGCATATATGCAGGGGAAGTTGGGGAGATTGGGGTGGCCCAAAGGGGCCAGGGTGGCCTATTGCTCAGTGCCTTTTATTTCTCTGTCCTCACCCCATGGGTGTACTCCCTCTGAGAGGTTCTTAGTCACCTTAGGGGCTAGACTCACGACCTCCAGCTGCCCCCATATTCACAACCATGCCTCACAGAGGACTCATTTGCACCTTGCTGGGAATTTCTCAGTCTCAAATAGATCCTGGACCCCCAAAACCCCAAACCCTTGTCCAGCCTTCAGCCTTCTCAGCCACTGCCCTTTTGTAACTGGTTGAGGCCCCTCAGCACATGTCCACTGCCCCAGACTCTGAGCCCCAGCCCATCCCATCTCTGACCAAAGTGGGTCTCAGAAGCACAGAGCGCACCTGGCACCCTGCGCTCCATGGCCTCCAGGCCTCCCCTACATCAACAATCCAGTCTCCTGGTCACAAACTTAAATAAAGAAAAGAAAATCAACATACAAAGGGTTAACCATCTGCTTCTAACTCAAACTCACCCCCCTCAAGGCTGTAACTATTGTCACCTTCATAAGCGGTGACCTCAGTTTCTCTAGCTTTCTTCCCCACCCCCCCACCCCCGACAGCTAGCTCTGCCTCCCAGCTCCTTCCCCTGCAGCCTGCAGGCCTTGAGTGCCTACCTCAGCCCAGTTATGGGGCTTATATGCAGCTAAGCCCACCCCTTCTGGATCACTGACCACTGGCCCTAGATGTGTGTCTAGTGGCTCCTTTTTAGCCTAACAAATGGTTGGGTTTTTTTCCTGCAACTGTCCCAAGGTTTATAGCAAGCCCAGGCCTCAAGACTGAAGTTCTTGTTGGAGCTGGCTGTTGCACCCTGATGCACCTTCAAAAAAAAAAAAAATGACCCAAACTAGGGAAATGCACATAACCTGTCTACACTTCACTTTACCCACCTGAAAATAGAACTACCAATATTTCTCTCTCTCTCAAAAAGCTGTGAAAAAGTATGTACAATAAATACCTATTTTCATTTTCAAGACCTGCTTTAGGCAGAAGAAATCTCTTATTTTGTTCTCATATTCTTGTGGGATTACTGATTCTTGGCATTGATTTAGTCAGCATGTAACAGATAGCAAAACATACTTACTCAGTTTTTCCAGATTTAAAGCTATTTCAAGTTGCCCAGATTGGTTAGGGCCATTGCAAGAGACAAGCTAATTCCAAATGGAATTGAGATTGTAAATAAGAAGCCTCTACATCCAGAGCATTCTACAAAACACTTCAACTCGAGTCCTTGTGAAGTTCATACAACCAATAATAAGACAATATAGTTTATTGAAACATATGTTCTGGAACATTTATTGTTTATATATGTATATACTTTTCGTAGACTATTGGGTATAGTTCATTAGCAGCCCAAGATGCCAACAGTTCCTCTATGCTCAGTGTGCTCCACACATTTTGACAAACAATTAATTAGAGCGCAGTATTGCATCTGGCTCCTATTTACAGCCAAAGAATGAATTGGTTTGAAAAAGCATATGAAAAGGATAATACTTCAACCTGATGACTTTGTAGTTGGTTTTGTTTTCCTGGAAGGGATTCGTTAACATATCATGTTTGAGAGACCCAACAGACACTGAATTTATGAGCCTTTAGGTAAACAAAACATATGGTGCTTGCTCTGTTCCATCTATTTGGTAATCAGTCATTTAGCAATAAATGCACAATCACATTTGGCGTGCTTTTCATGCTATACACTTTGAAGATCAATTATGTTCTTAATTTTGACAAATTTTTCATAGTTAAAAAAAAAAACTATGAAACTATGAGTGAATTTATTTCGATATTATCATTTTTCTTTGTTGCTCTATGAAGCTTTCATTAACTCCAATTGAGACTTATACCTGGACTGCTCAAACCCATATCTAGCTACAAAATGCTGGAAAGTGTTTACAGCAAGGAATGATAACTTCACTAGAGGTATCCAACAATACAAATGTGTTAATTGCTCTTTTCATATTTATATTTTTTTTCTACAATCGAATCAATCTGAAAGTAAGGGCTGAAAACTGTGCTAGTTTGCATAACAGTTTAACTGGAAGCAACACTATTGGGCTTTTTCACATCATGGATCCCTATCCTATAGGTATCTGGGAACAAGCAGATCTGATTACAGAACAGGAGAATAATGGTTAGATCTACAAAAAGGATGTAAATACCAAATCACTGAAATGCGGCAATACCCAACTTCTGGTGGCTTCCCCCTAGAAAGTATAGTTCCATTTTAGATCTACAAGCTCCATATACACTGCATGGGATCCACAAAAAAAGGCAGTCAATTTCTCAAAGTGTTAGTTTCATTTGATGAAGGTGACTTTTCCAATGAGGTTTCATAATACTTGAATTAGGCACGTTAGCCCTTTTTCTTAAAACACGGTGAAAGCTGCTACTGTCATTGTTATACTTGTATCCCAAACTTCTGCCAAACTTTAGAACAACTTAGAGGATATCAATAATAAGAAGGATACCATCAAATTAAGTCACTGAGATCAACAGGAGGGTTAAAAAAAAGCAAGCATTTAAAACACACACACCAAGATACACCAAGTACCTCCATTTCAGGATGTCAGCCCTGATTTGATCAGAAATATGAAAATCTGTTTTCCCCAACCTTCTTGTAACATCTTCTTGCACTTTCTTTTTTCTTGCTTCAAACTGAGATAGGAGTTTAGGGTTCTCTTCTTCTCTCTTACTCTAGCTATTAAACCCACTTTAGTGTAGGTCAGCCACTCAGAAGCCACCTCCAAGTCTAAAAATTAAGGAAATAGTTTCATATTCTTAGAATTTAATGCATGTCTCATCATAAATCCTACATCAATGGTTCCCTTACCATGTAAACATACAAATGGTATTGTGTTTCTTTTTTCTTCTGTCAGTTGCTATCCAAGAGCCTTCCAAAAGACTTTCATTGTATACTCGGTAAGCTTTATTTCTCCTGAAACAGCATATAACTTTGTCAGTTCTTGCCTGATTTGGATGAACCCTGCAGAGACTGTAGCCTCTTGTGAGGGCATGAAGCCTGCCAACTTTCAAGAAGATCAGCATAGAGGTTTCTAGGAAACGGCACCTCAAGCTGTTGACAAGCAGAAGCTGGGAAGCAGGAGCAGTGTCCTGTGATCCGGCAGGCAGATTGGGGGCCTGCACCCCCTGGAGGAGTCCAACAGAGCCCCTGCATCCCTCTGGGGGGTGCGGGTGAGCCTCCAACCTGCCTGCCAGATGACAGGAGGCTGCTGCTGCCACTGGCCCCAGGCAACAGGAGGAGCCTCCTGTCATCCAGCAGGCAGATCAGGGCCTGTACCCCCAGTACGAGTCCAGCAAAGCCCTGCAGCCCTCTCAGAAGTCTGATCAGGAGGCTTTCGCTGCCACCTGGGACCGGCTCTGGGCTCAGTCTGCACCCAGTGTGGCTCCATGGAACTCAGCCCAGTGGTAGGAGTGGGAGTGTAGCATGCCACTGTGCTCCACTTCCCCCCACTGGGATCAGGTCTGCAGGGCTGCAAGCCACTGGGAGCTGAGCCTGGTGGTGAGAGTCATTTACCCCCACACTGGGCTCAGTTCCCCAGTGTTACCAGCCATTGGGAGCTGAGCCCAGTGGTGGGAGGTACTTCCTCCCACCACTGGGCTCAGCTCCCAACACCTTGCAGCCCCGTGGAACTCAGCCCAGTGGTGGAAGGCAGAACACAGCCCTGGCTTTGCCCACCTCCCACCAGTGGGTTGAGCTCCATGGGGCTGGCAGAACCAATCAGAGCACAGCCCAACAACAGGAAGCAGGCAGAGATGGCACTGCACTCCAATTGGTTCTGCCAGCCTCACAGAACACACTCTGGCAGCAGGTGGAGAGAGCTAGGGCTGTGTTCCCCACCACATGAGGATGCGGAGTCACTGGGAGCACAGCTCTAGCTCTCCCCTACCTCCCACCACTTGGTTGGCTGCTTTGAAATTAAAAATGTTTTGAAACTTTTGAAATGTTTCAACTGGTCTCATTTCATTTTAAGGCTGTTTCGAAGCCCTTCATTTTGTTTCAATTTTGTCATTTCAAGCCTGAAACAAATCGAAACAGTCTCAAAACAAAATAGCCGGTGGAGCATTGCACAGCCCTGTTTATCATCTCTATGGATTTTATTGATGGGCCACATGTTTCCAGTTTGCATCCTTCTAAACTTGTGTTTACTGTCTCTTCTTATTTGCATGCAACCTGAGGAGGAAAGGTTGCTCACAAGCAGCCAGCAAGGATTTATAAGAATAAATTGTGCCAAACAAACTTGATCTCCTTTTTTGACAAACTACCTACTTGTACAGATGAAGGGAATGCTGTGAATATAGTGTTTGGACTTCAGCAAAGCCTATGACAAAGTCTTATATGACCTTCCCATAAACAGAACAGAGAAATATGGGCTAGACAGAACTACTATAAAGCTAGAGAGACAACCGGCTCAATAGCCACAAGTAAAGGGTCCATAAATAGATTCATGTTAGAATGGTAGAAAGCTTTGAATGGAGTCCCACAGGGGTCTGTCTGGGGCCCAGCACTATTCAACATGTTTGTTAATCATCTGGATGCTGGAATAGACAGCTTCTTCAGGAAATTAGCACAAAACAGGGAAAGCCTGTGAACACATTGAAGGACAGGAGCACAATTCAGAGGGCTCTTGAACGATTGGAAAGCTGGGTTTAAAGCTAACGCAATGAAGTTCGATGCTGACAAATGCAAGCTACTACGCACCTTGGGAAGAATGATCAGAATACAAATACAAAATGGGTGACAGCATTATGAAAAAGGTTCTGGGAGTCTTGGTGGATCACAGGCTCAATACAAGTCTGCAGGATGGTGTTGCTGCACAACAGGCAAATGCAGTTTTGGGATGCATCAATAGAAGCGTTAGGTGCAAGACACAGGAGGTAATAGTGCCTCTATTCTGCACTGGCAAGCCTCATTTAGAATATTGTGCGCAGTTTTGGGCTCTGCATTTAAAAAAAAGACATGGAATAATTTTAGAGGGCCCAGAAGCAGGCAACAAAGTTGATAGAGGGCTTGGAAGGTCATTCATATGAGAAGCTGAAGGAGTAGGTGTGTTCAGCTTGTGGAAAAGGTGCTTAAGAGAGGAAATGATAGCAATCTGAAAATATCTAAAGGGCTTCCCTAAACAAGAGGTAAAATACCTTTTCTATGTTGCTGCAGAAATCAGGACACAGACCAATAATGTGAAGTTGCAGCAAAGTAGGTTTATATTGGATATCAGGAAAAAAAGTCTTCACCATTAGAACAGTGAGGCAGTGGAATAAACAGCCTATGCAATCTCCATCTCTGAAGGTGTTCAAATGGAGCTTACTCAAGAAGGGTCAGGGATGATCTAGGAGTAGCTATGATTATATTGTTATGCTAAAGCTATGAGTACCTCACATGCTTCTTGGCTTTGTTGGCTGCCATATGGTGCTGGAATGGGTCTCTCTCTTCCCTCTTCCTTCAGCTCCATGGTTCAGGGACTTCACCCCTCCCCCACATACTTTCCTCAGAAGCATTATGTACTGGATGCATCCAAGGTTGGGGATTTTGACTGGGATGGTGCAATGCTCCTGCTGGGACTGAAACCCAGAGATTCCTAGCTAGAGGATCTTAGCCCCCTGCTCAAGGTCAGACTGCAGGCTTTTAAGCCATTTTGCCCTGAATAGACAGTATTAGCTGCAAGAAAAAATGAGCACATAGGCAATGCAAACAACTGTTATAGTTATGTAGATAGCTGTAGAGTGTAGAAAAATAAGATAGAATAGAGAAACAAAATAAGCCCAAGGATGGGTCAGTAATTGAGTAGTTAAAAAGAAATAGACTGAAGGTGACAAATTGATGAGGAAATAACTGCTCTAATGAGTAACTGGTGATTATTTACAGCATGGCCATATATGGAATATACAGAAGAGAGCTGTAAAAGGTTATAAAAGCCTGAGGAAAAAACTTACATTTGAGAAGCTGTCCTCTGAGCAAAAGGAGACCATACCATTGAGAACCATGACCCCCTGTGCCATGACAATGCCTGGCTAGCACATGCTGGCATGGACATGTGTTTAGCCCTTGTAAGAATACTTTTATGGACTGTGGAAGGTTGTTTAATAATCTTGATAGACTGTTGAAGGCTTTCTTAAGTATTGGTATTACTTAAGCATTTAGTAAGTTAGAGTTTGAAACCAGAAGAGTCTCACTGATCATTTTATTCCATTCACACCACCCTTTAACCAAAACTGAGCTCAATAAGATTGGTTGCCACATTTAAAGTGAGGAAGCAATTTTGCCCCATGGTCAAATTGGTAGAGACGGTGGGGATTGTCTTCCTCTGTAGCAGGGGACGTGACCCTGTTCCTTGCATCTCTCAAGCCCATTTTAAATACCTTTGCAGCAGTATGATGTTGACCATCGTGGTCTTCCTGCTTTACCTGTCACAGGTTAGTGTCTTATATTTTGTGGCTGTGTTAAGAGTTGACCATGTCCATTAGAAAATGGATTTGTATAGGATGGTTTGGATAAGAATGATCCTGCCTCAGGCAGGGCATTAGATTAGATGGCCTCTGGAGGTCTCTTCCAAAACTACTTTTCTGTCTGCTTCTGGCAATTCTACTATCTCTTGCATTCTCCTCCCCCCCAGCCCTCAAGAGTTCCATTTATTCCATTTGGTTCTTTACTTAGTTATGAGTTGCGGTACTCCTCAGTCATTTACGATGTCAACTGGGAAATGAACCAGCACATAATGCTTGAAGAGACTAATATCTGATCTAAGGTGTATGTAGTTTTGGAGCAATATTTCATGGATTGTAGGACCTTCCTTCTTAAGTTGACTAAAAAGGCACTGGAAGGTCCAATTTACATGACTATGTAGGTTTACCATTAATATATGATGTACAAACAACGTGGTAACAGACAGTGGTCAAGCAGGAATTTCTAGTTGATACCTTAAGTCCACCACCAATTGAGATAGGGACATATTTTATAAATTGCTTGAAGGGAGGAGGAGGAGGGGTGGATACATCTCTGGATCTGAGAAGCAATGGAAAATTCTCTTGTGGTCTCACAATCAGGGATAAGTCTGTGTAATGCCAATAAACGTGCCCTTTATACGGAAATCTTCTTTGTTGTCATACTATAAATACACAGTTGTATCAATCATTGCTGAAGTCTGCAGAAGTGGAAAGGAACTGTCCCTATACTGGACCACAAAGCTGCTCCAAGGCTACTTCTGCAGTCTCTTATATGCAGTAGCCCCTGGGATTACTGCTTAGATGGACCTAGCCAACTATACTCCACAAATTCCCTTAACCCTAAAATCCTCCCTGCATCTAAAAATGAAACAGCCTGCTACCATACAATTTCTCTACTGTGTAGGGTAGGTCCACTTTCCTTATGCATTTCTTCCCACATGCCCACACAGCTAAAGCATATCAGTTTGTACGCACTAGTGAAGGGCAGGGGTATCTTGCCCTCAGCTCCCCTATGCAGTTGAAAGACCAACTGCTAAAAAACACTATAATTATTTTAACTATGTGGTTATTTGAAAGATAGGTTAATACATTAACCTGAAAAACAATGTACCCTGCTTCCCTCCTCTCCCCCCGCCCCCAACACACACTCATACAGGTTTGTATACTTGTGTTTCCAGTATCAAATTCTAGTAACTTAGACAGATATCTGTCTATTTCTTTTTATTACTAGGTTGTAAAACACAGAGAAATTATTAAGACTTGAAAATCAATTTAAGCATCTTAACTTTCAGACTAATATCTTCAGCTGGTACAATCTGTGCAACATGAGACATTAAAGATTTCCATAAAATGAATTAGAGCAGATCGTTTCTCAGTTGAACCCAAATGTGTTTAGAGAATGGCTTATATATTAGAAGAACCTAATATTGAGTGCTTCACTAACAGAAATAAGAAACCCAGAAAAAACAGTAGTAAATATGATGAAAACGTATGGGTATGTACACACCCCACCACCCCAGTATCATTATTCCAGACAATTCTCTCTATATTAGATGCAAAAATCAAATTAATGATTTTAAAGGAAGTTTTGTTAGCACATTTATTGAAATGCTTAACCAAACAATAATTTAGGAACAAAATATAATGCTTGGGTTCATTTAATTTGTCTTATGAGTGTCTAGTCAGTTAGATGGTTGTTAAATCCTTCGGATGTCTACAAAGATACTCTTTTGTCATCCTGTTTGGAATAATGATACTGACTAAAAAAACAAAACAAAATAAAATACATTGAGCTGATTGTCAACTAACTGTAAATCAGGTTAGCCCCAGAGACTTCAGCACTGCTACACTTCAATATTGCTACACTTACCTAGAATCTGGCCCATTTTTTCATTTATTTATACAGAAAAATCAAATAGGGCAGGTCATGTCTTTTTTGCCTGAACTTCTTTTCAACTTTCAAAATTGAAAAAAAATGGACATGATGAAAACGTATGGGTATGTACACACCCCACCACCCCAGTATCATTATTCCAGACAGGATATATACAAACATTTTTCCCTACTTTCCATTATCTATATGCCCAGATACTCCAACCTG
This sequence comes from Alligator sinensis, assembly GCF_000455745.1. NCBI lineage: Eukaryota > Metazoa > Chordata > Crocodylia > Alligatoridae > Alligator > Alligator sinensis. The sequence goes on along the minus strand of NW_005841911.1, from coordinate 325,802 downwards.
ATATAATTTTCTCTCTCTCACCCCCACCCCCCAATTCTGAACTAACTAAAATGTTCTTAATAGTTTCATAATAGTCAGATAACATATTCACATAACTCTAGATATCCATACACCTAATTATAGTCATATGTAGAATTAAGAATGCTGCATTTGAGTCGTACTCCCACTGATTTCTGTGAGAGAACCCTTTGGTGTTAGGTGTTTTGGACCCATAATGAAAGCTGCAAGTTGTTCTGAAACACTGATCCAGAAAGAAGCCTTTCTGGCAACTTGACCAATGCATAGGGTATCATTACTGGCATAAAAGCCAATGTAGCCAAACAGAATACATAAAAGTCTGATTGTTTAAATTTCATAAACAATAAAAGTTTAATGGATACAAAATTATACTAAGCAAATGTGCTTATTGTTGTACAACAAAATATATAAATAAAGAGCCCACTGAAAACAAGACAGCCTGACTGAGAGAGCCTGACCAAAAACAAGACATGATGATAGGTCAAGAAAAGAATTGTGTTTACTGGGAGTTTGAGAGGAATATTTGACTTAGGTTACTGTTTCTATCAATGGGGAAAAGGAGAGTCTTTAGCAAGATGGAAGCTTTGGGCTGGAATTCACCAAACATGTTAATGAGCATGCACTGGAGCAGACATCCAGCATGCGTGTAGGTGCTCGTATTTCTGGTTATCACAAAGATAAAAATATGACTATAGGTACATAGTTTAAGTGGGAAACAATGACATTAAATAATGCATGAAGGAATTATCTGGCAATAGCTCTAATTTAGGACACTACACCTTACTTTCATCAGTAATCCATACCACCTGGGGTAGGTTATACTTGGGAAAGGAAGATGGAAGAAGAAAATGATCCTGGTCCCTTTTCTGGGACCCCACTATTTTTACACTACACAAGAGCGAAGGAAGACATCATTGTCTTCCTACTGTATTAAATATTAAAGCCCTTTCCCTCTTTTTTTTTTTTTTAAGGAGAGAACTCCTATCCATTTTCAATTCCAGTTTATGCTGGAATTAGACTTCCTGTTCAGTAAGGACCGTTACTAGAGACCTACCAATTTCCAACAAAAAAAAAAAAAGAGATTTACTAGACCATTGACAGGATGCCTTAAAAATCCATCAAACCAAGAATAATCTGGCAGTGAAGGAAAAATTCCTTAGCAGTTCAAAAGAAAAAAAAAAGAGTGTGTGTACATGTGGTAGGGGCAGAAATCGAGCATTCCTTGCATTGTTACCTCCACAACCTTTGGTGTAATAGACCTAAACAGTGAAAGGAAAAACATTAAATCAGAAGTTAAACAGAATGTAAATGTTATGCCCAAGCACTCTTTGCAACACTCATAACATTACTGGTTAAAATTACTAATTTATGGAGTTACATAAAGAATTTATAAACAACTTGAGTGAGAACATATGGTATGAGAAGGAAGTTACATTTAGTTTTGCAAAAAGGAAGTTCAGAGGTACTGTATGTACAAATTATAATAATTTGTTTTAATGGAGAGCCCTCTAGTTTTAGTATCACTGCCAAAAAAACTAGCAATTTAATGCCATTTATTACCATAGATATTTCTTCATTCATATCATGAATGAACTTTGCCCTTTTTATCTGAAAAAGCTAGGATTGTTGCTGGTGAAACTAATGTGTTTTCTGTTTATACACTACTTCTCTGAACCATAGCCAAAGTATAAACTTCCTGATGTTGGTTAATCACCATCACATTGTACTTTCTACATGATATTCCCTAGCCTTAATATCCTATGGTGGACTTATTGATTCAGCCTGGCATATCCTGGGCTCAGAAAACCTTCATTTTGATTGATGGAACCGGTCCACCAATTAGGTAACAGCTGGGCAAGGCCAACCCTGGCCCTAAGGGGGAAGAGGGGCAAAGAGCCTCCCAGACCCAATTGACTCCTGCATTTTAGACCTTTGGACCTCTGCTTGACCTCTCCACCAATCCACACCAAGGGGCAGAGTCTTTCCACCAATCAGCACTGGGGGGAGGGGTTACCACAAAATGCCCATGAAATCAGCCCTGCCTGCCTTGAAAAACCCTTTGTCCCACCACAATTTAAGTCAGTCCCTAATCATATTTATTGTTTAATCATGTGATTATTTAATCATGTTTCTCTATATTTGCTGTCCTGAAATCAAAGCCTTCTAGCTCTCTGTTTTGATGATGTCATTATGCTGTTCTATAAGAATTCTAGTTTTGTCCCTTAGGATAAACTTACAGGGAAGACATTATATTCAGAGTCGTAACATTAGGCCTAGAAAAGCAAAGTAATCAAAATCAGAATTTTCCTTTTAAGGAAAATGCATATACATAAAATGAAAGCTGAAAAAAAAAATCTTATCATTCAGAGCTTCTAAGTCTGTAATAGATGAAGCCTACTGGAGAAAAGCAATCAGACTTTTTGAACTCAAAAAGCAATATAACTGAAGTCATTACTGTTTAACAAGTTTTAAGTATACACAGACTGGAGAACTCTGACTTCAGGTATTAATGAAATTCATTCCAAAGATCTGAAATCCAAGATCTAAAACTTAAACCTTATTGCAAATAGATATGGTTTAAAAGTAAATAAAATAATAAATACAAATATGATAGGAAAAAAAATCTGTTGAAGCTACAGAATTATGGAAATATTGATGCATTACACAGAGAGACAGATGGGTGTTTTGTAGATGTTCTCCATCTCCAAAGCAGAGCATTTTTTAGCTGGTCTTAAAGCAAATGAAACAGTGTGCATGGTAGGCAAAAAAATCTCTGCACATCAAGACCAGATGATTTTCTTAAGAAAATTCTTGAGGTAGAATACCAGTAGACCAAAGCAAAAATGAATACAAGGAAATCCTTTGGAGTACAATATACAAAGTCAGACAAGATGATCATAGTTGCCTGTTCCAGCCTTTAAAAAACAAACAAATAAAAAGAACAAAATCATAAAGATTGAATCTAGCTAATCCACTTACTGAGAGCAAATTAAGCAAGTGCCATAGCTGCAGAACCACATGTTCAAAGGAATGGAGCTGCTTTCTTATTACTGCTTGAAATGACTATTGATTACTACTAGAAATGAATCTAAAAATAAAAGTGAAGATGCCACGGTATACTCCCACTACATGTTGGCCAGTAGAGCAATCAGGCCATATGAAGAAATGGAAACAGGCCACACCACAAAATTTGTGGCAGTGATATTTCTGTACCACAGAAGTTCTGGGCTGTAGTGTTATATCTTGCTAGAGTAATTTAGCTAATAGTAGACAGCTCAAGAATTTTGCATGGAAACCAGAATACATCCATGCATCCTCTCTCTCTCTCATTCTTTTCGTAATTGTTCCAAAAGCCCCAGTGAACACCTAAAATTGATCAGCTTAAGCTAATATGCTAATAAGTTCATCTTTATCATTTATGTTTGGATAAAAAGTAGCATTCAATATAAAATATATTTTTGTATTTTAGCAGTCTGACGATGAAAAAAATATTGGTTTGAGTGACAAAGAGCTTCCAATAGACTGAGTCCATATCAAAGGCACCTCCATTAGCATACGTATCATATGGAAGAGAAACTCTGGGATCACCAGCAGGGATAAAGAATATTTATATGAAGTATAATGTACATCAGATAACAGCTGAGTCCATATCAAAGAGATTCTGTTCCAAAAGTGGAAGAGAGAAGCTGAAGGAGACTGGGGAGGAAGAATTTAAGGATAAGTCTCTTGGGGGAATAGGAGATAGATATCGAAGGTCTTGAGGAACAGGGTACCCTTGAGTCCGGGGGAAAGAGGTAAAAAAGCCACAGATGCAGAAGGACTGTCCAAAAAGTCAGTAGGATTACTAGCTGCAGAAAACAGCAAGAACATTGGAAAGTTGCTTCAGGTTAGAAGTTAGCAGTAAGGCAGCTTTATTTATATGACTTATAAAGCAGTTTTCTGCAAGTGGTGTAGCTTAGCTTGGTAGCAAACAGAACACACATTTGCCTTTGGTGCTTGGTGGGGCTTGGGGTGAGGTCAAATCTTCAACCAGGTTCTGCCATTTTTAAGCCAGTCTGTGTGCTCCAACTTCTGTTCTGCTATGGGTGTAAGACCAGTTCCGGATCACTTATGCCAGTAAAAGTGTAATGTCTGCACCTGGCCTTAAAGTTTAATCTATCAAACAAACAAAAAAACTTTAAAATCCCTATTTTCAAAAATTCTCACCATTGGGTTAACTTGGATCCACTGAAGTCACTAGGACTTGTACCTTAATGGAAACAATGTGAACGATAACAAATACTTAAACAAGAAAAAAAAATCACACTTCAAATTAATTTGTGATTTAGTCTCACAGTTAATATCCGAGTTCTTGAGAAAACAGCTGTACGATCTGTAACTGTAAAGTGTCAAAGATTTTGGCCTCATCTGACTATAACATCTCCAGCACTAAAAACACACCTAATCAGCACAGTGGGCATTGATGAAGTAGTGCCACTGAGTCAACAGTACCATCTCCTGAAGCACCTACTGCCATTAATTCTAATACCACTGAATGGTTGATCTTCAATGTACTTTAGCCTGATAAATGTCAGGACATTACAGTGACAGTTGCTTGATATACAGTTATTGAATAACTACATTTTGCTTGAGAAAGATCTGGGGTATCCAGGCAAATCAAAGAAAAATACCGTAGGCACCAGAATGCCATTTATAGGAAGAATATGGCATTTTTATAAATGAACAGTTATTTGGACAGCTGGAGTTTTATAATATAGCAGGAAGGAATAAAAGGTCAGTCATCCACCAATCATTGTCTGACACCAATTTCAGTGGGTGCGGTGGTAACTGCAGTAGTACACTATTTAACAGTCTCTTTTTACTCTCTCCCCATCTCCTCCTCCTATTTTATATGTAGAAATGGCCTGAAATGAACCAATTTTCAACATTCCTAGCAATTTAGAACCACAATCTGATCCACTGCTGACTTTCATGAGGGTCCCAGACTATTTCCTTATGCCCAGACTATGCCACTCTGACTCTGCCTAGCCTTGGGTTCCTGATTCTCCTAAAATTTGTTTGTTGGAGAATTGGGATGTAGTGTTTAAGATCCAGATTAGTTTCAGCCAACGATTAACTTTTAATTGTTAATAGCAACTATTAGCAGTAATAATGGTTAACAGGAATTCCTTGTGGGGCTAACCACCTCCCAGTTTGTGAAGAAGTAGAGACGGTAGAGCTGTAGCATCCACTGGTATTAAGCACTTATGTCCTCCTCTGTAGAAGGTACTGCACTAACCTAGTGAAGTCAAAGAGGAAGGAATTGACAGGGAATAATTATGGCCAAAAAGCAAGGGGAAATGTGATAATTCACCATTTCTCTCAGTCACTTCAAGTGAGTACCTAGGTTACATTAAAACATGGAGAGTGTAATGGTGGATAAATCACTACCCTGAACTGCCAGTGCCTTTGGGAATTACAAGGTGATTCACAGGTTTGATTGTACCTAGTTGAGCTAGTGGTGGCAACTTTGAACCACATTAAGCAAACAAAACCATATATGTGCACACAAAGTTCACAATTTTTAGCAAAAAAGATTTTTTTTTCTGCAAGAAAAAAGTCATTCTGTGACAAAAAAGCCTGCACAAACATTAAATATAAACTGAACCTCATGTAGTAGGCTCATTTTGTAGTAAAAAAGTGCCTCAGACACAAGGTGGGAAGTTAATAATACAGGTACTCCTCACTTAACGACCTACCTGTTTAACGACTGCGCGGATTTACGACCAGCGAGAACTGGTCGTAAGTACGAGAACTGGTCGTAAGTACGAGCACTTTGCTCTTTGAAACGGCAGCGCGGCATCTCAAGCCAAGGCACGCAGTATCAAGGGGCGGCTCCTCGCTTATCAACCAATTCGCTTAATGACCTAGTCGCAGGAATGGAACTCGGTTGTTAAGTGAGGAGTGCCTGTACTGACTGCTGACTACTGTCAGTGCTATGCTATTAGTGGCTATTAGGTCCTGTAAACTTAGACTGCTGATAGAGGTAAGATGCTCCAAGTAACAACATAATGAGCCTTAATCAGGTGCAGGCAGCTGAGCAAAGTCCGAGCGCACACTCTCAGAAAAAGATAATGAGTCTTAATGAAAGAGAAACAACTGAGAGTGGGCTGTTCATGCACAAATGAGCAGGCATGCTTCAACTGACTTAAATGGTGGCTTTAAAATTCAAACAGTGGGATTTAGTAAGTGGTTGGTGCATAATTTAAATGGATACATGTGTCCATAGCTATCTTAGGAGGCCAAAACCTTCTTTTGAGGAAGGATTTAAGCAGAAACTATGCCTAATACTGGTCTCTACACAGGGGAAAATTTCCTAATGTATAGAAATACATAAAGGAAAGTTGATATTTATTAACACCATAGAAAATGTTAATTAAGATAGGAGTGTGTGTGTAGAGAGAGAGGAGAGAGAGAGGCTGGAAGGGACCTCAGAAGATCATCGGGTCCAGCCCCCCTGCACCAGGCAGGAAAGACAACTGGGGTTAGGTGATCCCAGCAAGGTGACAGTCCAGTGAAGAAGTTTTTCTTAATGTTAAACCTGAAATGGCCTTCCAGGAGTTTATGGCCATTACCCCTGGTTATCCCCAAGGGCACCCTGGTGAACTGTTGTTCACTGAGCCTTTGATGTATGCCCCTGATGTAGCGGTAAGCCGCTATCAAGTCCCCTCTAAGCCTTCTCTTTTTCAGGCTGAAGAGTACCGAGTACTCTTAATGAAGCATTTTATGCTTCCATTAAGTGTAAAGCTTTATTTATGAGACTTATTGGCTGCTTATAGATGTGGAAAAAAAGAAAGTTGAGCTTTAAATGCCACGTGATCCTGTACTGAGCCGAGCACATGCCCAGAAGAGGCATTGCATTAGTTGGACCTGGGTTTCCCAATGTCTGTATAGATCAGATACCTTAGCGGGACTTTTATCTAATAGCGGATTGAATCAGCTTCAGGTAAAAGCCCCACTAAAGCACTCCATCTATACAAACACTGTAGAGCCTGGTCAAAATAATGCACTGCTGCTTCTGTCAGTGCCCATTGTGGTCAAATTGGTGCGAGAGAGAGCACATGAGCATGACGGTATTTTTATCTTGTTTATACAAGTTCTAAAAGCAAATGGTGAGAATGAAAAAGTATGTAGCCATCCCAGATGCCAAGCATGATGCTTGGTCAGAGACAAAAAACACCATGTCACTGGAAACTGAAAGCTCCTCCCCCCCATACTTCTCATGCAATTACACATGTATGATCAACTGTCCGTCTTATACCTTGCTGGCCCTTGCTTATACTGTCTGTCTGTCTTATACCTTGCTTATCTCCTTGATGGCCCAGCATGATACAAAGCAAGCCAGGCTGGGTGGACTTGCTGTGGTGTTGCTGCTACTAGGGACTGATTCCAAGTCAGGGTGGGTGGCAAGGACATGGGCATGACTCACATCGGGTGTCCATATACACAGTGGCTTTCCAGACAGGATTTCAAAAAAAGGTCCCATCACTTTTCTCATTTGGCACAGGGAGCAAAACCAGAGTACCAGGCCTGTCACTCATCACTGTCCACATCTGGAGAACCATCAAGCAATAGAGGGCCCCTGATGTTGAGCTGCCAACAGGGACAGCTTCTCATGTTTGGAAATGGTCTTCTGGGGCAGCAAGCACATTTATGGGCAGACCAGCATTCATTTCAGCCTAGAGGCACATAGCAAAGTGGACAGAAGAGCACAGGCCCAGCTAGTTGGCCAGGGGTTTGCCAGAGAGCCAGATAGAGTCAGCTGAGTCAAAGAGGTGGGTCAGCTTTGTGATGTGGGAACAGACCAAAGAAGCAATGAGACATCTAGAGGCTTGGCTTGGTGCCCCCAGCTGCAAGTTATGGACCACAGGTTCCTGAAGCAGCTCTAGAAATCCCAGGCACCTGCTCTGGGGTTTCAGCTGAAGCTAGGTCTGGCAGACCTGGGTGAGTCTATGGTAGAAGGGTCCCAGAGGAGGTGATTGGGATCCAGCAGATAAAGTTCCTGATCAAGGATGGGGTCCCCAACCTGACACTGGAAAGCAAAGGGCCAGCAGTTGTCAGGGGAGGCGTTCACAAGCAAAGGCCAGGCATTGAAAAGCTTGCAGGTGGAAGACAGCCATCCTGCTTACAAGGTTAATTAGGCCCTGATGCCTCCTTTCTGGTGGGCAGGTAAAGAACAGCCTGCTGGAGCCAGTGGTGCCTGTTCCAGAAAAAGTTCACAAGGAGCTTCTGGAGCCATTTGAGCAGGGCCAGTGGTGTATGAGCCACAGAATAACAGTTGGCTCATTCTTGATGATTAGGACCCAGCTATAGTAAGAGGTTGGGCAGGCAACACCACCATTGTAGTCAGACGTCAACCTCTTCACTGAGGCCTTCCCCGTTCTGGGCTAGATAGGCTGGCCTTCTAGGAAAATGCCTAGGGCTTTGAAGCCATTGTGGCACCGAGACAGGCCTCCAGGCAGATCTGGGGACTAAGTGTCCAACACGGTGCCCAGCAGAAAATGTCATTTTTGTCCCAGTTGATACTGGCTGAAGAGGCATACTTGTAGGCCCACTGACACTCAATCAGGCACTGGATGTCACCCTTATTGCTCCCCACAAAAAGTCAGATCATTGGTGTATGCTGTTACCTTAACTGGAAGCCAGCAGCAGGGGCTGCAGCTGATGGGAGAGCCAGGCCTGTCAGGTTCTGTCATAACATGTGGAACAGTGGCTTAATGGTTAGGAGAGAGCAATATACATATAGCTTAATAAATCTAATATACCATAGCTTCATACATAAATGCTTTGTGAAACCATTAAAGTGATATTATAATCACTTGCCTTGGTAATAAAAACTGTACTACCCAGAAAATGATCACATATTTACTATAACATGGACAGCTAACAAACACTCAGCCAATATGATCATATCAGCTCAACAAGTGGCAGGCAAAAGTTTACCAATCTCAGTCGCTGTGTTCCTGGTATTGTAAGGATCACACAGCAGCCAACATAAGTCTCAAAGATGAGATGATTGTGAGGATGTTTCGTAGGTCCTTCCATCTGTTTTATTAGTACCAACAACAAGAATACCATAGCACTAATAAGCACAAGATGTCAAATTCACGTTATATTTTTCATGTTCTCTGAATTCTCATGGAAGATTTTAAGAATGATGACAGCATTAAAAATCTTTTGGCAGAGGCTCATAAAAGCTGGCCTTGCTGCTATCTGAGCAAAAGCAATTCATATTTTAGAGATCTGCAAGAGAAAGCAATCTTAGCTTTGTACACAGTTCAGCTTCAGGGGCAAGCCGAGGAAAGTTCAAGGTCTGTTTTGAATAACTACCTATAATTTAGTATTCACTCAAATCTTGCAAAACTCTGCCAAACTTTATCAAAGAAATTGGGCTAACTGAGCTTTCTTATGATTATTCCAGTGTTTCCTTGTTTGCCATATACCATAAAAGAATCTATTGCCCTGTGCAACCAGGAAGGGAATATATCCATGACACTATGCAAGAAGGACAGAAGTACTAGTTTTAACCCATCTTATGGGGAAGCAAAACAAAACAAAACAAAGCAAAAAACCCCAAAACCTTCTTTGTATTTGATGTAAAATGTTCTGTATACAAGCTCAGGGGCAGTATAGTTCCTTATGGTTATTTTAGATGGTTTATACAACACAAAAAGTACAGAAGAAAAACACATTCTCACCAGCAATATAAAAGAGTTTACCTTTCTCATTTTAGGGGAAAGATGAAAACAGACGGATATTTTATTTAGAAAGCAAGAAGTATGACGGCCCCCCTTCCTCCCCCTAGTTCCTACCCTCTGCCTTCCCCTACTGGATGACTCAACTGTCTTTATTTCTCCTTAAGGATCAACCATCTCAAAGTTATGTTTCAGATTAGTGGGATGAAAAAATTGTTTCAACATAGTGGGGAAAATAAAAATATATATATTTATTATAATTTACAAAATAAGGGAAAATACCTGGGGATGCCGGATAACAGAGCTTTTACTGTACTACATTTACTGATTTACCTTGGCTTAAAAAGCCATTCACAGGAATCAGATGTAGCCAAAGTCTATGTATTTTCCTAACTTCAGTTTTAAAGTAGTTTATTTTGTTTGTGTTTAACTTAACTTCCACAATTGAGAGCACCTAGTGAGAAAGGGGTTAGTTTCTTTAGACATCTGATGACTGATTCTTCCTCAGTACTAAGATACTAAGAGTATTTTCTTTGCCCCTCAGGGTTAAGATTTAGTCTC
>NW_005841911.1:275689-315458 GCF_000455745.1 Alligator sinensis | reverse complement strand
CTGCTGAAAAGCAAATACTTGAAGTGCACAGTATTTTCATGAAAAGATAGTTTGGGCTAAACTAAGGGCAGGAGGAGATTAAGGGCAACATATGTAACATTTGCTCAGGCATCATTCTGGAATTCTTCCCAGTTATATAGTGAATTAAGTGGATAAGTATACTTTATTTCTAAAACTGAGGAAAAAAAATCGGATTTTAGAAGTACAACAATATATTGTTCATATTTTTTCTCATTCCTTCATGATATTCCCTCATGCCATATTTTTTGTGATAAATTATGTATTATAAAATGTTCTCTGGAGAAACCTGGACTGGCTTGGCCCTACATTATCAGAGTGAAGTGAAAAGTAGAATGTTAAAATATTTTATAATGTAGTTGCCAAAAGTGCATTTCCTTAAAGAACTTCAGAGGCTATCAGAATGCAAATAGTGGTCTCAATTATAATAGCAACCTTAGGATAAGTGATGCTTATTACTACTGCTATGCAAATAATAAATTTGAGTAATTTATACAAATAGGAAAAAACATGGAATTTGTCCTTATAAATGATTGAATTTAGTCTCTGAATAATTTCTGCCAAATGTTTGTCTGCAAGCTGTACGTGAATTGTTTTTTGCAAGTAAACAATATTCAGTGTTTGAGGTGTTTTCATTGGACACTTGTAAACTCGTGTTATTTAGTTTATGGGTCACATAATCTTTTATTCTCATTTAAATTATGGTAGAGATATTTGCATTATTTCTGAAGTTTATTTTCATTATATAAGCTAATAGCAATCTCACATGTTTCTGTATACAATGCTAGCAAAATAATACTAAGAAAATATAAACTATAAGTAAATTAATTTATCTTGTTTATGAATATTCAAAACCCATAAATTTATTTGTGTGGTTGGAACCCTGCTTGGTATTTTTAAACTTTTATGAGCAGCACAAAACTTTTCTTTTACAAAAATAAAGTAAATTAAATATAATTAAGTATGTAAAGGACATATTAGTAGCTAAGAACTATGATAAAATGTAATGATCAGACAGTTTTTTATTACATAACTTACAAGGTACTTCTCACAGTACTGACACTTTAAAAGTTTTACGTGATAATTAATGGAATACTGGATTTTACACAAGGTTCATAAAAGTCAAACTTGATTCCAGACACGTACTGACAATGAAAAATGAAGGCATGTGCCAAAAAAGAGTTCCGACTAATTCAATCTTGAAGTATATAAGTAAGAGTTTTACATTATTCTCCAAGGATGAAATTGTCATAGATTATGTTAAGAGAAAGAATCAAATCATCTAGTTCAAGTCTCTTACTAATAACGGGCATTGTTACACCTTATACTGAGTCACACAAATGTTTAGTGGCATTAGTGCTAGCTCAAGTCTAAGGCAGTCACTTCAGGCCAGCAGGGGCCTCGAGGACTGATAAGCAAGAATCCTCCCCTCCCCCATTCTGGGCTTCTGCCCTGCCACTAGGGGTTCCCCCCACCCCTGCCCCCCATCTACTTGTAGCTGAGCAGCTGTCTGTCCTAGTGTTAACCTGCCTGCACAGCACCACTGCCAGGCTGCTGGCCTTCTCAGGGCCGAGCCTGCCCAAAAAGCAACATTGGCTAGGCAAATAAGTTAACACTTCCCTGCCTGTTCCCCCAGGACAGACAGCACAGGCAGCCACAAGTGGGGAATAGGGGGAGGGCAGAGATTTGAATTGCTGGGGAGGGTTATGGGGGTAGGGGGAAGTGGGTCTGATCTGTGCAGGAAGGGGAGGGGGAAGCAGATGGGGTGTTTACATTAAGGTGTAGCCTAGAGTGGTAATAAGGAGTAGACCTTAGTACAACATGAGCTGGGTAGCACAGATCATAGATAATTCTGCCCTCAAGTGGCATAATCTTGAGCTGCCTAATGAATGCTTAAAACTAGTTTCAGGTGTTAATGTATGGGCAATACAGGAGTTAAGAGCTCTAGAAGCCACCCTAAATTACCATGTAACTAGGCCCATAGAGCTAAAGAAAAGAATATGTATGCTCCCTATTTGCAAAATGGGAGTAAAGATTAAAGTAATAAAGAAGCTTGACCAAAGTCACACAATACATTTGTATTTTTCATATGTAATCTTCTAAGCCCCATTCCAGTGTCTGGACCAAAAGACAAGTCTCTCTCTCTCAAGTCAAATTCAGTGGAAAAAAGCTGACAATTGGGTCTCTAATTTTATTCCTACATTTGGCACCGACTCAGGGAGAAAACCATTTAAACTCTAACCATGTATGGACATTCAGTTTGTCCTGGGAGATTCACTGCTATTTCAGGAGAAACCACAAGAACACATATTTAGGATTTTTATCCCAGACTAAAAATGTGTACTCCAGGAGAAAAGTAACCCAGAAATGTTTAACCGAGGTTAACTCACTCTCAAGAAAGTAAATGCCTGTACATATTGTCTTCTGAGAGAAACCACAATATAGTCCTCCATCATCCCAGGGTGCTTTCCTCCCAGCCCTCTTTCCCCACAAGGAGGCAGTGTGCTGCCTGCTGGATTCTACTGCTGTAACCAAGCAGGAAACAGAATGCACCCTCTTCACAATCACATTGGCTGCTCAGCCTCAGTCTGTGTGTCCCTTTTGCACAGTCAGGGCTACACTGTGCACTGCTGCCTTCTGTCTCTGGTCATACTGAGGGAGCCTACAAAGCATGCTGAGATGTGGGCATAGCCTCCCTCCCCGTGGGGCGCCCCCCCCCCCCCCCCCCCCCCCCCCGGATATAGTGTCAGCACTGCAAGCTCTCAGTTCTTCAGGGGCTCAATATCCGTCATTCAGGGCTGAATGTCTGTTCAGGCATCTCTAGGCAAGTTTTCTCTACCAGGAAAAACAAACTCAGGAGAATTCTCCCAAATCACTTCAGTGTGTATTGTAATCCCCATATTGAAGTCATGTATGTAACACCTCTGTAGAAGACCATGTTGCACTATTTACTTTATTCTTTGAATAAGGTCTTATGAGGTACTCTAGTGGAAGGACCCATAGCTGGGAATTTCAAATATACATATGGAGTTAGGGCTACAACTACAATTGAATTTTCAAAGAACTCAGGCACCCAGCTTTGAAAATTCCTATCTATATTCACCAGTTTCATAATGAGTTATATTTTCCATTCAATGAGTAGGGATAGGAAATATAATTGAACTTTGTTGCATTCTGCTAAGAGAATGCAGACTTGCTGAACATTTTACTAAGGTTTAGTTACTATCCATGAATAAAACAAATCAAAGAAAATGTGCTGACATTACTTTTTGGTAGCCTCAAAAACATTTTAAGTCACTTTGTATATTTTTTTTATATACCTGACTCAGCTTCAGCATCTTGGGTTACAATTTGGTTCAGGGTGTTTCACAGTAATTTCAAACTGTGATTTGCACAGATCTGAAAGTTGCAGGAAGCCATGTTCATCTGAAGTGAAGCAGAAGGCAGGGTAGATTTACACCTTATATACTAACTAAATTAGAGATAAATATAGTCCAAGGTTTCATGAGCTGGAGCTCACATCAACAGATGCTGTGAAAGGACACACAAAGTAGTGTATCAAATGGAGAGAGAAATTTGAATACAAAAGGCAGAAAGTGAGGGGAAGAGGAAGGAGGGGAGCAGTGCTGGGAGAGGCAAACAAGCAAGAGGCAATAGAGAAAAAGAGGTGGCAAAAGCTAATCCAGGTAATAGGATAAAAAGCCAGAGTCCCTGTTTAAACCATATTTAACACAATCCAGTTGGAATGATTTCTTGGTTTGCAATTTCCCACTCAAGCCTGTTTTTAAATGTTTTGCTGCCTAAGGACAGTTATCCTGTCCAGGGAAGTTAAAGTATTCTGTCACACTCCTCTGTATCTTTCTGGAAGTGATGTCCGATCACTGCTCGTTCATTCTTACACTTGGGGATCTCCCCATCTGTCCAAATGTAGACAGCAAGCAGGTGGCATCCTTCCTTCCTCATCTTTCTCTAGCCTTCCTCTCCCTCCCTTCCTTCCTTTTGTATTCAAATGAATCTTTCCATTCTATACACTGCTCTGAGCACACTCATTCATACCCTCTGATGAAGTGAGCTCCAGCTCCTGAAAGCTTATGGTACATATGTACCTACATATAATCTACTTAGCTTATAAATTGCAAATGACCCTACTTTATACAAACCTAACAGAAGTAAGGCATAGATGGGTTTACTGTCAACTGCAGTATTTAACTTACAAAACAATCATTAACCTACACATTTTATAAAACCATCTCTATTGTAGAGAGGGACTTTTCCTTAAAATGAAATAAAGACCTCACTATTTCAGTGAGTTCAGTATTATTCAGCAAGTTCCTTTATGCAGCATAAGTGGATATCAAAATAAATTTATTTCAAAGTTCTGGAGCTTAAAGAAAAGCCAGCCATGTGGTAAAACCATAAATATAACTGTGCAAGCATTACAGAGGCGAAGGTAGAAGTTAATAAATTAACTACAGAGCAGAGACTTGATGTCCAAGACTCCTGATAATTGACTATGGAGCCTTTTCACCTCTGGGTCACTATTTCATATCTACCACCCTTCAGCAGAAGTCATTATCACATGGTACAACAATTCTGTGTGGAACAAGTGGGTGGCCTAAGTTCAGGTTTTAGAAAATAGATGTCTAAGTCACCTAAAATAAGTATTAAAACAGACATTTGTGACAATCTCAGGAGAGAGGTCAAGAACTACATTTTTCTCACTTTTACAAGTGATCTATGTAGATCTGGGCTGAGCAGTTATGCATGCATCTGCAACAGTCTATCTTGCTATCTGTTCATAACCAAGCTACGATTCAGCAACACTAGACCTAGATAAGCTACGTACAGACATTCAGTTTCTTCTGGGAGGGTTTTGCTCTCCTAGAAACCATGGGTGTACAGAGGTTCAGAATTTTTCTCCCAGAGAAAAATGACCACTCCAGGAAAAAAAAAAATATTACCCCAGAAACAACTAGGGTTAAATCACTCTCAGGAGAGTTTCTCCTGAGAAAGCAAATATCTGTACATGTTCTTTTCTGAGAGAAGTCACAACACAGTCCTTCAGCAACCAATAATCCTCATATCCCCAGCTCCTCCACACACACACACCCACCCCTGTCCTCCAGGTCCCTGGACAGTCCTCAAGCCCTGGCCCTCCAACCCCCACAGACATATCTGCATCCAGCTGCAGGGGCTGATCCCACCACCCTCCCTGGCTGCCTGCTGGCCACATGCATATGTGCCCTGCCTCAAATCACCCTCCTTCCCCTCCCCCCAGCCCCAAGCAGCTCCTTACTAAGGCAAGCCAGGAAGTGCTGGGAAAATCTTCAATGCTGAGCTAAACAAAATCTAAGATATTTGATCTTTTTTTGTTTGTTTGTTTTTTAAATGCCCAGATGGAGATTGGAGGATCCAAAAAGAGGTTATGTCTGGGAAAACCCAGACATATGGTAACCCTAATAAAGGAACCTGCAGAGCACATACGCAAGGAACTCCTGGCTGCACAACATCAGCACTGCAAGCTATCTGCTCTTCAGGGACTCAGCATTTGAATGTCTGTTCAGGCATCTCTGGGTAAGGTTTTCTACCAAGAGAACAAACCAGGAGAATCTCTCAGATCATACGTGAAGGTAGTCTACATACCACAATCGTGCATTTAAATCTAAATTTTACATTTAATTTTAAAATAAGTCTCTCACATACGATTTAAAGAGAAAAAAAAAAGCTTGAATACATGAATTGAGAATAATCACTGAAGCAATTTTTGCAAATAGGAAGTGGCATGCAATAATACCACCCAAACACAGGATGAAGATATGGTAGAGGGTGTTGCTCCCATCACTGGTTGTCTAATGGGTCAATGTTATCTGTGCTGCTACTGTTCTAAAACAAAAAGGAGACTAAGCTTTTCTGCCATTTCTAGAAGAGGAGAGTAGCTTATGAATACAGAAACATGTGTACGTGTCTGGGGGCAAAGGGGGCACACATGCAGGGAATATGCAAAGTAAATGTAGTATAGCATTCAAACTGTGTGGCTCCCCATATCATGAATTTGCAACTGCATGCATATAAAGTGCTATGCCAGATTTATTGTTGACAGCAGATGCATAGTTTGCAGCTCCTAGAATACAAGCAGTTAAAATCCTCGTATAAAATTTGGATATTTGCAGAAGTACGGAAGTAGCACAGGAAAGGAAAGAGGTACACAGGTCATCATGGTCTTCAGAGAAGAAATAACAAGTAGGAACAAAATTAAGCTACAGAGAGGATAAATACATAGGCAGATCTTTGGGAAGACCCTCAGTTTTTAGGTATCAAAGAGAAATGTGTTTTGTTTTGCTTTTTTAATTAACAAATATTAATTTGTTCATTGGAGGAGAAGCTTCACTGACGTATGCATTGGTCCTTTTCTCCATTTATAGAGAAAGATAAGGTCCATGCAACAAAAAAACCTACAGTCAGGACAAGGAAAACAATATATAAAATTGCCACATGAATCTTGGTGTTTCTTTAAATTAAAAAAAAACAAAAAACACATCAA
Source organism: Alligator sinensis (assembly GCF_000455745.1). NCBI lineage: Eukaryota > Metazoa > Chordata > Crocodylia > Alligatoridae > Alligator > Alligator sinensis. Next base: position 308,899 of record NW_005841911.1, on the reverse strand, counting down.
ACAAAGCCAGAATTTAAATTTACAACATGATTTATCACAACAAGTCATAGTTTGTTTTAATAGAAACATATACAGTCTTATCAGTATATCTTTGTTTTCGTAACTGTACGTGCGTATCTTTATAGTTCTGTTTTTTGTTTGTGAATAGAACTGAGGTTATAATTTCCAACTCTCAAGATAGACAAGTACTTCAGGAAGAAAGACACTTGAGAAAAACCTTTATCTAGTTCATTTATTCATGATATTAAAGGATAGCTTAATCATGATCTACAAATACTTGATAATATAATATCTAAAGAAACAGGTATAATGAGATTTAGTGGTTGGATGCTGAAGCTAGAAGAATTCAACCTAAGAATAAAAAATATATATATTTAACCTTGTAATTAAGTTGTTCCACTGGCTATCCAACAACGTTATAGACACTCCATCATATCCAATAAAAGTAAACATCTTTGACAGACAAGCTAGGACTCAAGCAGGAGCAATGGGTTTAATGCAGGAATTAAGTGAGGGTATGTGGACTGTGCTAAACAAATTATATTGGCTCCTTATGGCCCTAAATCTATGAACATTATGGTTATAATAACAGCAAGCATGTGAAAACATACAAAAAACAATGTGTACGAGGGGCTGAGATAAAACAGCCATAAAACAATAGACAGAAATTAAAAATAAAAACTTCATAACAGAATCTTTGCTCCATAAAAATCACACACAGTCAAGTGCCATCCTCATCAACAGGGTCAGCAACATAATGGATAAATACTCTCCACTTGGCTCTATAAATAGTTTGCCTTGCCACTATTTATAGGTAATCTGGTCTAGTCCTGTGTCTTTGTACCATCTTTTTCCTTGGTCCATCCACATTTTTTCCTGGCACACAACCTTCTGTTATATCTTTTTCTAGGTGGTTTTCTTCTGTTCCTTGAAACCAGGTACATACCTGTAAAAGTGTGATGTCTAAGTGATTGGAAACCAGTCTATACCCATAACAGAATGGAAGTTTGGTGCACAGACTGATTTAAAACTGGTGGAGCCAATTCCAAGATTTGTTCACAAAGGACAAACGTTTCCTGTTCACTACTGATCTGAAAAACACTGCTTACAAAAAAAATGCATAACTTAGATCAATTCTGCCTTCGGCTCTTTGAATATCTGTACGTAGGCTGAATGTGCCTATTCTAAGAGCCACTGTAAGAGTAAATCCAAGACCTGAGCAAATACATAAGTTACTAATGTATATATTTTCTGGCTGATGGTTACCTCAGGAACCAGTAGCAGTCCTTCTTTGAATCTCCTTGAGAGTGTGACAGGGTAAGTTCAGTGAATTCAATAGAAACCAGGTTTCTAAATCTAAAAAGCCCTAAAAAAAAAAAAAAAAACCAGAAAAAAAAGAAGAAGATTTAGAGGTATGTGCATGTTGTTTATAAAACCTTCTAGACATTTGTTCCAGGCTTCCTCAAAATGCATCTTAATACTTGGTACCAAGATAAAAAATGCTTGATAAATACAGAGAAATGTAGCTGTGTTAACTCACTTCCTGATCCTTTTTTTTTTCTCCTCTAATGCAAGTGTATCCTTTGGCACACTATTGTAAAGGAACAATTGTGGTATGACATCTCATCCTATTTGAAATTACCTTTCAATGTGTTCAAGGCTTATCGACTCTCCATCCCTTCTGAAATCCCATCTCACTTCCTAATTCCTCTCCCTCTGCTTCTGTTTGTTTTTAGCTCTGTAATTGCATTACTTCCAGAAAGCACTTTGGAATACAGTTGGTAGGTAATACTATACAAAGCAAATTGTACCAAAACAGAAAGGAAGGAATATAATAGCTTTGTGTATCACTGAAATGAAACTTTTATAGGATGAGTACTTTTATCTGGAGTACTCTGTAATAGCAAGTAGCTTTTTTTTTCCCAGACTCTGTATCCCCAGCCTATTACTGAGTGGATCTATTCCCTAATAAAGAAACAACTCAGTATTTTTGAAGGTTTAAATTGGCTTTGTTAAGGTAAGCTACACCTTAAGTGCTTAAGTGTATTCTGAATGTCTTGCCTTATTTCCATTCCGTGTCTGAATACATCCTATACTCCCAGAAGGCAATGTCTGCTTTAAAAAAGAAATCACAAAAACGCAATTTTTAAAGAAATTCTGCCTCAATGGCAGCGCCTTCACCCACTCATATGGAATAATGGGATTTCTAAAGGTACCAAGTTGAAAGCTATTTAGATTACATGCAGCAAAGTAAAGCTACATTGTTAAAGTAAAAAATGGAGCTCTTCCACAGCAACAGCAAAGACTTCATTATTTTACTTAAATAGAAATAACAAAGGATTGCAAAGCAAATGAAAAAAAATCAAGTGATAGCAACGATCAGCTTGGATAATGCAATAAAACATATATAGGGATATTTCATGCTAATTTAGAATCTATCAATACCTACAACAAAGTCATACAGATGTATCTTTGATAAAAAATGTGCTGTACGTATTTATATACTAATGGTTTATACTATACATACAAACACTTCTATCTGGGATAGAACCGTTTCTGACCATACTGCAGGTCTGTGAAACTGAAAAGTGTATTTATGTAATGTCATCAGAAAGGACTATACCAGTATGGATATGTCTCCTTTCTGTGTCTAATCTAGGAAATATATGAATGAGTTTAGGAAGTTTTGCCTTTTCAGGTTCCTCAGATTGAATTTACCCCTCAGGAAAAATGCTTAGGTCAACATTTAAAAAATCTAGTTTCAACAAACTCCAGCACTCAGATTGTTTAAAAATCTGACTCTAATTATAGTTGTGGTTGTTTAGCAACTGTGACAAACAGACAATTTGTTTATGAAGCAGATACCTACATACCTGTAGGCACTTCCATTGGGCTTTAGCATGCTTAAAAAAACTAGGTGAAGGTGATTCAGAAAAATCAACAAGGTAAAGCATCTAAGGATCCCTATACTGTCAATGAGCAATGTTAGATGATCCCAGGCAATGTGGGTACAGACAGAAATTACATTTCTGTGATCAGCCCCTTGAAAGCACTCTACAGTTGTACCCTATCAGAAGAGCCCAGCTGCAGAGTGCTCCAGTCATGCAAAAAATTAACCCTTGTTGTACGAGGATTCAAATGAAGATTTATTTCATTTTTATTTTTTAAGGAAAATTTTTCATGTCCCAAGTCAAATCAGCCAATCAATTCCAATTCTGTGAGTCATTCAAGAACTGTCTGCCATCCCCACCTGGGGTATCAGATGCTTCCAAATCCTTTGGTGGGCAACCTACATGCAGGACCAAGCCCAGAGGCTTGGGGTTTGGATGCCCCCATGTTTCACTTGCCCACAGATGTATTGCTGGAGGAGCAAGCTAGGGAGGAGTCTTCCATTTCCATAAAGTTGGCATGTAGCCAAGATCCTCACACTGGAAGCTGGCCAGTGGAAAGCTAACTATGAGGTTCTTGTAGGGAGTCCTGTCCACAAGTAGACAAGGGCACAACGTTCCACTACACAGTGCCATTTTAATTGTATACCTTGGTCAGGGTACCTCCACTGCCACCATCATGGTTATGGTATTACCCATGCCAGGTAAATATGAAGATGCTCCAAAGCAGAGTGCCTTCATTCACTTCTGTCTGCTCCAGTGCTGGGCTGTTGCAGCACAGCCCAGCTCCCAGTGCTGTCTCAGGATGGGAGAAGGAGAAGGCAGGGGAGCGAGGTACATTCTGGGGTTTCCCCAGCAGCACTGGAGTGAAGTGGGGGACAGGTGGATTGGAGCCCCCCCCACCTTAGGGGGGGCCTCTAATGCACCCCCACCTCCACCACAGCTTAGAAAACCCCAGAATGAACCTTACTCCCCTCCTGCCTTCTCCCCCTCCCATCCCAAGTCAGCACAAGAGTTGTGGGGGTGTGGAGGGGGCAGAGCTAAGGGCAGAGGCTGCAAAGTTGCAGCTTCTCTCCCTGGATCAGCTCCCAATTAGAGCTGAAACTCCCACCTTCCTGATCCAACATCTAACATCTATTGGGTGAAGAGGATCAGTCTAACTGATGACACTTTCTGTAAAAATGCCACAAGTTAGACCCAAGACTTACACTTCTGTCTGCACCTTGAGACCAATGAGGTCCTGACAAGGAGTTGTCCAGAATTAACCAATAGGAAATACAAGGCATTGGCTAGGACTGAATGTCTGCCTCTGTTTAGATCTTATGAATTTATTCAGAGCTACACACCTGGTGCTTCCATCCAACCAGGACTCAAAGTGCCCAGAAGACAGATGCCAACTTGATTAGGATGCCCAAACCCACTGTCCAGTTACCATGGCCAAGTGTGTGATGCTTGAACCTCTGCCAGCATCCACGCAGCATGTTCTGTGGGTTGCCTAGCAGATCATGCTTTGCAGGTACTTACGCTTTCCAGAGTTAAGTACCTATTGTGTTTCCACGTGGGCCAAAAATATAGTGTAACAAATCAAAATGAATTTTCTGAGAATGATTAGGAGATAAAGTGCTGTTACAGGCTACCTTTAAAATATTTTAAATATGGGGAATGTTATACTGTTATAAAGCTAGAACAGTTTCAAAGCAGTCACAGGTTTAAGGCTTAATATCATCTCAGATCTGCATAACTGGGACTTGCTATTAGACGACTAGGCAACCAGGGGTATGAACAGGGGCCAGGACTCTATTCCTCCTCTGGGGTAGAAGACTCATCAACTCATGTAGCTTGGAGGCAGAGAAACCATCATGGGGGCTGTGGTTTCCTTCCCTCCCTTGACAGCCAGCAGGAGGCAGCCAGAGTTACAGGGGTAAGGATAAAATTCTTAAAATAAATAACCTGTTTGAAGTAAGTGGATAGGGGGAAGAAGTGAAGTGGGAGGAGTGAAAAACAATATTCTAATATTATAAAGCTGTAGTCTGTCTGTCTGCACATAACACTTTATTTACACTCTGTCTCGGTAGCCAATCAGAGTGCTCCTGCAGCATTCCAAACATCAGGGAGCAGAGTGACTCCATGATGGTGCAAACAGAAGGGCTGGGGGGGGTTAGGGGGGGGCAGCACAGCTGGCCTGGCCCCCCCTGCTCCATGGAGGAAGTGGCAGCAGCAGCATGAAGGGGTGAGGGAATGGGGTCAGGGCTGCCACAATGGAGGGTGGGTGGGGGGGAATCAGCCCCAAACTGCCCGTGGGGGAATGGGGTTGTGCAGAGCTGGACAAGGGGAACAGGGCCACAGGACTGGATGCTGGGCTCTGTTCCCACCAGCCCCCTGGGTGGGGTGGGCAGAGCAGCCCCAGCCCCTGCTCCAAAGCAGCTAGGGTGGGTGAGGGTGGTGGGAGTGGGTCCAGCCCCAAAGTGCTGGGGGTGCAGACATGGGCCTCTGTCCCCACCCCCACACCCCTGGCAGGTGGCAGCGGTGACAAAGTGGATGGAGGGGGCAGGGCCAGTGCCACTGGAGACGGTGGCCATGAAGCTAACAGAATAGGGGGGCTAGGCCAGCAGCACTGGCTCTGCTCCCCTTGCAGGGCATGAAAACAGCAGACAGATGGGAGTGGGGGGAGCAAGGCCAGCACTGCTGGGGACACCCCCTTCCCCCCTGCAGGCGGCAGCAACAGGATGGATGAGGGGGGAGGGCATGACTGGTGATGGGGCAGATGGAGGGGGGGGCAGGAAGGGAATCATTTTTCACAGGCAATTGGCTAGTATAATAATAATACCAATGTTTTGCATGTGTTTCACTTAAATTGGAGATTGGTTCAGGGGGATTGGGTTAATACAGCAGGGCATAACTAACACCTAGCAGGCTTATCACATGCCTATCGTGCCAGGGCAGAGCTGATACCCAGCTGAGAATGGTTTCTGTTGTCTGGCTTATTCGTCTCAGGGATATAGGTAGTAAGATTACTGCTGCTGTTTTCACAGGGATGGTGAGCTGCACTTGGGTGGTCAGACAGTGCTGGGGTTGTGCTGTGGTTGTACCCCTTTGAAGGGGTCATTGGTTTAGGGCTAGCAGTAGAGTTTGGGGCAGTTGAAGGTTTACCCATGGAACAAAGGAATGGGAAGGGCTGGGAATGGTGCATCCTGGGATGCTAGAGGAAGGAAAATAGAGTGTTTTATCTTTCCCAAGTAGACTAACAATACATTGGAATGAACTGGGTAAACAGATCATCGTTTCATAGATCAACAATAACCTTCACCTTAACTGGCATAACTTTAAATAAGGTTTAGAGGGTGCTTAGCACAGCTTCACACCCTTTAATGGGTCAATGCTTGGGTGACTTTATGACCGTTTAACAGTAACTTGTACACCACCCAAGTCTAGGCACCCAGGGAACTTCTCAGGTCAAAGAGGAGGCAGTGAATGAATGTGGGGACGTCTTTACAAGTGCTCAGGGAAGGGGAGGCAGAGCACTTTAATTAGAGAGGTTCTTGGGAGCTGCCCGCAGCATCTCATGTATTCAGCATCCCTGTGCTTCAAAATGGCAGTGGGGGTGCTTTAACAAAAGCTCATTCAATGAGTTTTAGTTAAAGTGCCCTCACTGCCATTTTGAAGCACAGGGATGTTGACGACAGGAGATGCCGAGGATGCTGGAGTGTGCTAGTTAGCATGCTCCAACAGACTCAATTAATAGAGTCTGCTCCAATGCACTGTAATTACAGTGCATTGATGCTCACGTCCCACACATCTACAGACACCCTGGGTGGATAAGTTTTTGCAGATACTGGAGCAGGGCTGCTCCTTGCGACTAGTGGCCTAAACCCCTCCTAAATCCCATTTAACTTGATCAATTTGACTCCAACTCTAATTTAGAAATCCAAATTTGGCATTTTCTATTTAAGTTTCCTTTCACCTCTGCTTTGTTTATGTATCTAGGCGGTTCTGTTCTTCACTTACTTAGGACTGAGGGAAAAGTAGTGCCCAATTACCCAAGTCATTGTTACTAAGGCATAGAGCAGAGAGGATCAGATTACTAGCAAGCAAATATATGAGGACAGATAGCAATGCAGCACCTTTCTGTGAGAGTTGTAAATTAATACCACGAATACAGATTCACAGAAAGAAGTGGGAATGCAGGGTTTGTTGGTTTTCATTTTGCAAACCAAAAGGGGGAATTGGCTCACATGTAACTTGTTTAATCTAACCCATAAGATTAGGTTCAGATAAATAGCTTCAGGTTTAGCCTCTTTCTAGCTGGCCCATCTCTAGGAAGTCGCAATGTATTTCTCCTTTCTAAGATAATGCTACAAGGTCAAGAGCGAATCTTTTTGGAAATCAATTTGTGGCTTTCCAATTATAATGCATTTCTGTACAGGCAGCAAAATGTTGCTATATTAGCTTCGTGGCTCCCTTCTCCAACGCATAAAGAGCTGCTATAAGGAGGTTTTGACCTCCTTAATAAAGGCACTGTAAGAAAGAGAAAGAGAATAAAAGATGAAATTCTTGGCAGTGATGTCTGAGAAAGCTGAATCATTTCATACAAGTCCTAAATTTGGCAGTTACAGGTAGGGAAAAAATATTAGAACTCTTAAGCTAACTGATTTCATGAGCGTTTAAAGAACCAATGTTAAAAAAAAAATAAAGAAAGCCTAGAGAAGGTGATTCACCCATTTGAAAGCATCCTGGATACAATTTCTGATCATATTTCTCAAAAGTGACATAGTTAAGCCTCTATAACTAGAAAAGAACACTACCTATGTGGAAAATACAGAAGTGTATCTCAAAGAAGATGCTAACAATACAATCTTCAGCACAGGGTATGACAAAATATTTTCAAAATGTTCTATAAAGCTTAATGAAGAGACAAGCAGCAAAGACTAACTGCTTGCAATCATTAAAGAAGATTTTCTCCAAGAATAAGCATTTTAAATGCAATGTCTAGTCTTTATTTATTTATTTAATTTTTTGTTGGTTAATTACAGTAGAATTTAGTGAGAGCAAATAGTCTTCTATTCCTGTTTTAAACTGTGGTGTAGGGTTGTGGTACATGTCAAACAGTTCCACAATCCATTTGGTTGGCCGCCTGTCATCACAGCCAACCTAAGCTGATTTCAAAATAACTGTTAATTGTTCTGAATGAAATAAAAATTGCAACTAATACTTTCCAAGACATGTTAGACAAAATGCTTTCCTAGAAGAAAAAACTATTCAGATAATCTCTTCCATGACAGTACAATGCCTAGGGTCACTGAAGACAACGATGCTTCAGACCCTTCACCAGCTTTATTGGAGTCAAATAGATCTGTGTTCTACCTCTTTCTTTGTTTAGGATCCTGCTGCTTTTATGCTTACATATGCCTTGAGAAATTTAGATAAACAGATGCTTATACAATTTCCTATTCATCCTCATGCACACAATTTTCGCTGTCTACAGTCCAACACTCGGGATGCATTCACATGCATTAGACTAATCTAATGTACAGTAAAGCGTCACTGTCCACATGTGTAGGTACAGGTACTAGAAACCAGCTCATTTAAACTAACGTGCCAAAGCGCAAACATAGATGCTGACCGGGACCAAATTGTTCTGGGTCAGCTAGGCAGCAGGGGGCAGGGAGAACTGTTCTGACTTGGTGGGATGCTGGTGGGATGAGGGTGCAACCCAGTCTCCATGTGGCTGGGAGAGCCCTCCTGGCTGTTGGGCAGCTGCCTCCCAGACCTGTGGAAATCGGGACAGTCCCGCTCTTCACATGGCTGGCAGGTGGGACAACTGGGGCCCCAACACAGGGTTTGGGGCCTACCCTCATCTCTCTGCAGCTGGTAGGGAGCTGCCTGCTGAGCTGGGACAGCTCCAGCCTCCCTGCACATATCAGGATTGCCCCCAGAGAGGGACAGTTCAAGGCAGACACCCGGGAAAGCCTGAAGCTCCCCCTGGCTGCTGCAGGGCAGCAGAGCAGGGCAGGAGCAGCCTTGGACCAGGAGCACTTTAATGAGCCTTAATTTTCTGCAGAGAAAATTCAGGTGCATTAATTGTATATGCAGACATGCCCTCAAGCTTCTAAAGAACTGGCTGAGGTGCTCCTTTGCTCACGTCTATACCTTCTTTGCATGGAGAGGAGGACTGCCAACTTCTCATGGCCCATTTTTCAGAGGCTTCTAAGAATCTAGGCCTCATTATTGGTCACAGGAAGATGGAAGTCTTATTCCAATACACTGCTTACAAATCATATATACAACCCTAATAGCAATGTTGATAGATATCTGTGGTGAACAAGTCCATTCATTCACTTAGGAAGTCTCATGTCATGCAACATGCTTTCTAATCAGAAATAAGTTTTATACTCTCTGAAGCCAGGAGTACTTTTGGAAGGATGGGTGAGGTTTTGGAGAGAAAAAAAAGGCATTAAATTCTAAGTTGTACTGTAAAGAGTTAAAAACTTACTCTCCACCCTACCTCATACCCTTTTGTGTTTTTGAATTACCAGGTGCTCTATGTACACTCTCTCCCAGGTCTAGCTGGTACTGAGACCTCTTAGAACTGTCCTAGTTTCCAGTTTCCTCTCCACTTTTTGGAGACTCCAAATCCCAATAAAAGAGAATTTGATCTCTTTCACTTATTTGTACTATCTAGCAAAAACAACAACTAACAAATAACTCTGAGTCTCTTTTCAAGGTATAACTACTGTAAAAATGTCCCTATTTCCCTATATAGGATGCTACAATGTACCAATGCTTGCTATTTTCCAATAGCCATCATAGGTTTGACTTTAGTCAAAATGTCACCATAACTATAAATAGCAGTCTTCCTTCTTCTGGCTATTTTTGTGCTTTGAGTGCATCTGAGTCATATCCATCATCAATTCTGTATTCTACATTTGGTTTCAGACACGTTTTCAATACATCTGAAGGAACGTATTCTGCACTTGTCTTTTTATGCATAAATCCAGAGGTTGTTATATTGTCTGTTAATTTCCAAGGTAAAAAGCTTTAACAATGGAAATTGCACCTCTGCTTCCAGTTTTCTGGTAATGTTTGTATGGCCTCTATTCAAAAAGCAGAATAAGTAAAAAATGCTGTTGCCCGTCCCATCCCCCTGTGCTCCCCACCCCGCCGCTTTTGTAATTATTGTTATTCCAAAAGCAGAGATTTCCACTTCTAACAATATGGAATTTCTGAAACCATTTCTCTTTTCAGGCACTGACATTGTCTAAATAATTGAAATCTGAGTACTGTGCCCATAGTGTATCTTTCATAAAAGTGTCAGTAAATGCTGTTCTTGATCTCTAAAATCCATTAGAAAGGCTCCTAAACATCTGACATGGCATTACATAAGGGAAAAGTGACCTTTATTTTGCACCTCATGTTCTTCATTTTGGGGACAACTTCAGCACATTTCATGAACAAAATAAGCTCATGAAAAAAAAAAATCTATGACCTTCTCTATGATGGACTGAGTTATACCACCAGCTAAAATGGCGAGGCTTATTTTAGGTACTTTTTTCATTCATTCTGCTTATATAATACATATAAATGTATTCTCCTCTTTAATCAACATTTCATTTAAGAATGATGGTATGGTTTAATACTGCTATGTAAGCCAGTAGCAATTCAATAATTCATGTAACATTTTTAGGTATTTTATATAATAATTCATATCACCAGTATCCATAATGCAAAGTGGTTAAATGTTTGTCCATTTTAATCTAAAGAGAATAAATTATCTTTCTGTTGAAAGGAAGCAGTACAACCATGAAACAATAGGAAAAAAATCTGCTTGCTAAGTACTGTGTGTATGTCATTCCTGGCTTGTCAGGGAAGCACATGCTAAGCAATCTGCATGAGGGGGAAGAAGAATAAAACACCCACTATGAGTTTGTTGTTTGTGCAAATATTCCAAATGATTACTCATTCTTGAAGGTCGGTCATTAGCTAACAGATCTGAAACAGATTCTTTACTGACTCTGAATCACAAGCTATTCACTGCTCATGAGCACGGTTTTCACAGCTCATTCAGATTATTACAGTAGAAAAAAAAACCTTTTTAGTGTATTACCATGCTGCAAATTGCTATAATGGAAAAGAAATGTTTGGTACTTTGGAATAGTGTAGTAGTCACATAAGCAAACATTGCAAAGCTGCTAGGAACATTTATATCAGGGGTGCCCAAGTGGCAGCCTGCACCACAGCCCACAAGGGGTTAAATTGCAGCCCCCCCCCAGGCTGTCACACAGCCAGGACTCCCATCATTGCTCCAGTAGCAGTCCCCGTCTGTGGGCTTCCTCTCCCTCCTTCAGCGGTCATCTCCTGCCTTTGCCACGGAGGACAGAGTAGTGCAGCACAGCACAAGGAGCTGAGAGTCCGGGCTGTGCAGGAAGGGATATCATGCCTCCACAAGGCAGCGTGGGAGTGGGGGAGAAGGGAGCGTTCACAATTGCAGCAGGGGCCTGGGAGGAAATAGATATCCCGCATCCCTGATTTACAATAACCATTATTTATCATTAATAGAAGGTTGATTATTGCTAATGTTTATCTGCAGTATGCTTAGGAGCTTAGAAATATTTGCTTATGACCAGTTTTTCTTCCCTTAAACCTTCCAAATGGGAGATTCTATTTAATATTATTCTGATTATGATCTTTAGCACTTAAGAACTTGAGTTTTACACTGTCAGCAGGTTTTAACAATGGCTAAGTAAATCTCTCTGTACTTATGTATTTCTAGGCTTACACCATTTCTCAATAAAGTAAATTAAAAAAATGGCTTTGCTTTTCCCATACTAAGAACAGGCTATGACAACTTATTTTGGTATTTCTATTAATAGCATTTCTAGAATGCAGAAGCTCCCATTCTTGCTACTTTATCCCCCATATTAATCCACCTCCCCTTTCTATGGAATTTTACATTGATTTTGAAGGAATTGCACTTGCATTTAAAATCTATAATTGCTGTAGGCCAGTGTATTTAACTGACCTTTAGCCCAAATTCAAAGCTAACCATTCACTGTGAGCTGAATCTGAGGATTATTCAGTGTGTCCTAACTGTAACCTTGAGACAATGGGAACTGAGAGCATCCTGCAATTATACCCCTCAGTAGGAAGTATGTTCTGCAGTCGACATATGAAATGACCAAACTGCTTTTACATTAAAACTGAAATGAGAGAAATATGTATTTTCTGCACTGCACATCATTTTAATTGGGCTCTATTGTAAAGCATTCTGTGACTTTTTATGAAGGACATCGCACAAATATACTTTCTTTCTAAATGGTGTACATGAACTATTAAATTATTTGGAAAGATACAGTTTAAAAAAACTGTTGAAAATTAGAATAGTCTTATTATTGAATTCTTACAACAATGTTGAAAGGCTGATAAATTGACACAATTAAGCCTAATTTGACTTGCATTACATAATAATTACCACCCAGCACCATTAAAAAAAAGAAACCAAAAGAACAGATACAAGTAACACATTACTTCAGATAGCAAATAAATCAAAGCTCAGAAATGTCCCGTTCCCCATCACCATCCAAATACAATCTTCTTCAAAACTCATACCAAATAAACAATGCTCACAATAGTTTTCTGGAGCGCAATGAGCCTTTGAAGGATTCAAAGTACACCTGCTCAAAATCCTTAAAATGAAATGTGAAACATCAAGATGCATATGAACCTTTCTGTCTATTTAGTACCTTAAATGGATAGGATTTACAGTTTTTATTGCTGCAGTGTTAAGGGACCTCCTATATATTTAAAATACAAATAAACAAACCCAACTCTCTATCTTCCTTGCTTCTTTCCCAGTTATAGAAGAAAAATAACTTTAAAAAAATTGTTTATGTGTATTAACAAGTGTGGGGTGTAATGTTCCTCAAGGAAATAATGAGCATAAACCTCTTGGACAAAGAATCCAAAATGATCACAACCCTTCTGCTGGGCACTAGTTGGCAGCAGCAAAAGGCCAGGTTCAATGCTGGGTTACCAAATATCTTTTTCCTTGGCTCCAACCCAGTTCATCTGGGAAACACTAAATGAATTACTAGGGTCTCCTACATAAACAAAACCCCACTCCTCAGAAGCAGTGTGAACACAAAAGACAGATTTGTTACAGAAAACAGGGAAAAAACCCAAATGCAGTTGAAGACACTATAGGCTGCGCTGCAGCAGGGGAAGCTGCTACGGAGCGTGGGTCCTTCTGCAATGGGCCCCTCGTTGCTCTTGAAGGAATGGTAGAAAGCCAATCTGCTCCCATGGACTGCGAGTATGACGACTGCAGGTCCAAACAGCGTGCACACACCTCAAAACTTCTGGGCTGGATTATATGGCCTGCTAAAACAGAACTGCAGGAAAAATTCCAAAAGAAACCAGGTCGATTAATGGCTGCAGCCAGCCCAACCACACAGCTTGGTTAGAGCAAAGGACCATCAAAAGAAACAAAGGGGAAGAGCAGGCCCACCCTCTAGGCCTGGGCTGCAGGTGGTTTGCGGTCACTGCTCCACTTGGAGCAGAAAGTTGCAAGCCTCAACTATGTGCCAAAACTGGCAGAATGAGAAACTCCCAGATTTCAATCCTATTTAAATTGCCAGGCCTAACTCCTGGCCAGGAAACCCAAGGAGCCAATATTCCCCAGTATTAATTCCTTAAAACCTGAAAAGAGAAAAAAAGGGAAAAGAAAAGGAGGAGAGAGGAGTTCCCAAACCCTGGGGCAATTCTCCCTCACTCTCCTTTACCTGAGCTTCCCTTTTTGCTATCTACAAACTCCTTTTCCCTTGGAGGAAACTTCACCATTTAGCAGCTCCTAGCAGCTACTCTTCCCCCCAAATCAGCCCAGCTTCTCTTATATCCCCTGGCATGACATCACCCTGACCTTGTCCAGGCCCTGAGTGCCAGACTCCAGTTCCTCTCCCAACCCATCAACCTAAAGAATCCTCTGTTTCCCCTGGCCAATGCGGCGAGAGGGTTTCACCTCTTTTCCCAAGGCCCGAACTTGCCCTGTGCTGAGCACATGGCCAAAACGCAGGGGCCATTTTGCCCACATAAAATGCCATACACACAGAACCCCCCTCCCCCCACAATATACAACCCAAGTATGTGTGTGGGTGTTACAATCACGTAAACTAAAACTGCAAACTAAGAAGCAGATGCCATGTCTCATGGAGATCAAACAGATCTTTAAAGGAAACAGTCCTTCGATTTATGGCACTGGCAAGGTAAACCAAGTTTTACTTATCCCTCAGTTGGTGAAACAAATCAACCCCATACCTATGTATATTTTAGGAAGGATTAAATTATAGCATAAAATCAACCACAGTCCTTTAGTATGAGGCCTACTATCCTACTTAGAGCAAAGCCTTCCCTGGCAAGCCCCATTATTTGTTTCCTTGACCTAGTCCCTGTGCTTTGGATTCTGCTGGAGTAATTGCATCAAGTGGGGCGTAAGGACCCCGTGTCTGGTCGGTACATGAATTCTATTTGATGCTGAAGTATCTATGCATTTCTGTCAGGCTGCTAACTCCATTGTTAACATGCAGCTTGGTTACTTTCTCTGCTGTCTTTTGCCTTCACACTGTGATAAAACTTAATAACAGGAAATAGTACTGCATCCTGTGCGGGGCAGGTTACATTATGGTCTTTTTTGTTTTGTGGCGCACTTAAGAAATAAATACAATTGTTCAAGTCTGAAACTCAAAGTTAAGTTGCAGAATAGCATGGTAGGAACCTGATGGCCTGGTGAGGCTGATGCAAGTTCACCTGTTGAAAGGGTGCTTACCATTCTAAAAAGGCCTCTCTATTTAAAAAAAAAAGCAAAGACACAAGGACAGTAGCAGGAAGTGAACTGCACAGAAGGAGCACACACCATGTTCTAAAAGAAAAAAACTATGCATAGGAAGAAGGGAGAGAAAATTCATCCTTAGATGCTCAAAGAATTCTTAAAAATAATAAGTTGGGTATCCAGGTTGTCATCATATTGGTCTAGAAGAAAAGGCAATCAGGGCTTGTGGCAGAGGTGATCTCTTTTATTAGACCAAGACGATTTTTGTAGAAGATTTTTTTTTGCAAAAATCTGGTTGGTCTAATAATAAGATATCACCTCTACCATGAGCCCTGATTGCCTTTTTAAAAATAATGAGGAAACTGAGACAGGAAACTGCATTTATTTTCTGTCTCTTCTCTATGGTTTGTGTGTTTGAGTAAGAGGACAAAATTGATTTTACAACTCATATGAAGTCTTGCTGCAGTTATCTGAGCTTCCTGTAGTGATGAATTTCCCCAAGATCTGGGAAAGCGTATGCTTAAGCTTCTTGGAGGTCTGGGACTCGGCAAACTCCCGGGAGGTCCCATTTCCATGAAGCCATAACAAGCAGAGCAAGCCTCTGTGCAAGAGGAGGGTCACAGACACCAAGGAAAGAGCCATTGAGGGCAATGAAAGCTTAAAAGCACACAGGTTGAAATTCAGCAGCCTAATGACTGCCCAGCTGGAGAAGATTTACCAGGGCTGTGGGATACCTGGCATCTCATTTTTGCCACTGTATTATAGAGCCTTTAGAGATTTGTATTGAGCAATATCCTAATTGTAACTTTATTCTTATTGATTGCTTCTCTTGGGCAGCTAAATATTAACATGAGATTGTTCTTCTTGGCTAGCTTAGTAAGCAAAATCTAATTTAAGTGAACACATCCTCCAGGACTAATCCATGTGAATAATGATCCTAACTTGTTTTCACACAGTAGTTGTGACTTATTTAGGCTTTCACAGTACTTTAGAGTTTCTAAAATAGGCACTATGTAAATTATTCCTGCTTAGTCACAGACTACTGTAGCTAGTAACTCCTGCTAGTATGGTTTTTATTGACTTTTTATTTTGTACTGTTTCACAAATATATACTCCTACACATAAAATGGAGTTCAGACACAGTGGATAATGCATTACAATATCTTCCTACTCAGAAGTCATAAAATTGTTTTCCCTTCATTTGTCCTTTTCTATATAAGAGTGTGTTGCTCTTTTTGCTTTTTTATATCAGGACAAGAGACTGGATGACTCAGGAACTGGAATGGGATCTTGTACTACAGAGATATTTTTGGAGATCAGATTTATAATTCCATATTACATTGCTGAGAAACTTTGTTTCTACTTTTTCTTGTACTGAACATACCCTTTATTGTGTCTTGACATCTGAGACTTGTAAAGTACTGGGGACCAAGAATTCCATTTTTCCCCCTGAAGGTGCAGATTATCTAGGGAAGCTCAAACCTCCATTTCTTTTGCTATGCATATTATTTAGAGTAGATTGAATAGAAACCTTCAATTTTTTTTTCCTCCAGGATTCGTGATATAGCATCCTATTAGAGCTCCCTTAGCCAGACTTCTACAATTGTTACTATTGGGTCCCAATATACAGGAGTGGTACAGTTGTTTCCTTTGCTCCAAGCACAAACTATATACCCTTTATCCTTTCATGGCAATGGGACCTCATCGTCTAGCTGCTAGAACTGCTGATGACTCTCCAGTTACTTAAATATACCCCTTTGGCGTTGTGTACACTGTGACCATATACCTTCAAACCTCATGAGAAATCATTACAGAAACTAAACCAACAGAGGCTTACTACTGGTGTTTATCAGACCCTTTAAGAACATGTAGAAAGAGAGTTAAGGTCAACTATAGTATCATAAGTAGGAGCTAAGTAGAAGATTAAACACAGGCATCCCACAGTAGACCCACCTATTCCCAGGTAGCAATGTCTAGCTGAGTCCAGCCTTCCTTCAGCCAGCTCACCTCAAGATCCTCCCCCAAATCTTTACTCAACTAATCTAGCCTCTCCTTTATAGACTGAAAGTTTCTCCAGGTGAGGCCAATTAAGGTTAGAAAAGCTCATTAACCCTTTTCTTGCCAGAATAGGAAGCACTCAGATTCACAATTCAGTCTCTTATAAAAATGTGAGATTTGAAGCAAGCAGGTATTTCTGAAGCAATCACTTTGGCTTAATTTTGCATACCCAATAAATAAATAAATGCCTTTTCCCATCTCAGTTTCTATATTGCACTTGAGCATTTCTTGATCTCAGGTCCAAGACTGTTAAGGACTCTGGGATTTTCTTCACATAGTTTCTTCTGGTTACATCTCCCTGTCTTAAAATCTTACTGAGGCACCTCTTTATTCCAATCCCTTTCCAATATCCCTCAAATAGGGAATCCCAGGGATTCATATATGGAATCATCAGTTTGCCCCGAATGGTAGCCACTTCTTTTTCTAAAGTGATTTAATAACAATTGATAACCATAGGCTTTAATGATCCTCTATTCCTACTATTGTGACAGCGGCAAGAGATTCTCCTGTGACCTCCTCTGGGTTTTTATCTTACTATGGATGCAGTGGCAGTAAGAGGCTAACCATGCCCTACCATTTAAAACCGTGTCTATAATTTGAAACTGAGAAAGTGTCCAGTATGAAACACAATTCATAGGCTACACGGGTTTCCCAAACCAAAACAGTGCAGAGACAAATGCTGGCACAATATGAAGAGACAAGCAATCAAAGGGCAAACAGCTTGCCTAGGTTGTCAGTGAAAATGAACCAGAGTGTAGTATTGCCCTGAAACCCTTCAAGTTTATTCCCCCTCATAGGTGTTTTTTCAGCAAAATGTGCCATTTAATCCTCATTAACCCACATATTCATAAGGCATCTGTTTTGAACAGGAAAAGCTTGAGAAAAAATGCACCCATTTGTCTTCACGCTTGTATATGAGTTTCCAAATGGATATTTTCCTGTGCACATAAAGTAGTTTGGCCTGCAGATTTATTCATGCACTTGTCCAGAAACATGGACTACTGTGGTTTGTGTGTGCTAAATACAATTTTTTTGCCTGGACACAAAAAACCCACCATAATTATTAAGCAGTGGTGTATAGTAAGATAGGAATGCATTGTGTTAAGAAAGCATCTACTTTAAAATTTAATGACCTTAGTCATTATTTAGAGGGCTGCTGTTTAGACTTTTATTTTCATTATAATAATCAGTTGTGAATTAGCATCTCGTTTTCTCTCTATAACCCTACTCGACTTCTAGAAAGTATTTCTGAAACCTCTGGAAACCTGTAAGCAACTGCCTACAATAACAGTTGCTCTCACAAGTAGGCAAAATAACACAGGCCACTGCTTTAACATCCCCAAAGCGATTAAGGGACAGAAAGTCCCTAGTACAGCACAATACAGAAGAAAGACCATGTTTTAAAAGGAAAAACAGTCTTTGATTTATTTATTCTGACTTTATTTTCCTCTCTCAAAAATGTACTTCCTTTACCTGCAGGTTTTACCTTCTTGCAAAGTTGATCAACTCTCTTCCTCAACTGAAAACAGTTATTTTTTAACACTGGTTTTCAGTCACAAAGGGTAATTAACTCCTTCGGATATGAACTTATTGGAGACCATCCTACAACCATTAACACACCTGATTTTTCAGACTAAGCGAGCATTTTTTTTTTTTGTAAGTGCAATTTGCCAGCTACCATGAATCATGACTACACCTTTGCTCCAGCAAGTCAGTCGTGGTTCTTGCTGGCACTTCATTGTAAAAACAGAACTAGACACCACTCATTATGGATGCAAAACTGATCTGACAAAAATAGCCGCCCAGTTTGAAAATCACAGCCTCGGGGCTAAATTCTGCTGAAGGTTAGGGCAGTGCAAAACAGCCACAGGGCTGCCCTAAAGGGGTTGCTAGTGATTCTCCTTGAAACAAGGTACAAAAAAGTAGGCAGTGCCAGCACCAGCAAGGGGGGCATTCTGCTATCTATGGGGATGGACTGGAAATTGAAACACTTTGCCCAATCATGGCCATGGCAGTATTTGCATTATATTACAGTAAAGCTGGATTGCTCTATGTTATACTGGGGACTGGATTGGCCCTAGGGTGACTCCTGATTGGGAGACTAGAAAGGAGACTTAAAGAGACCTTGCCCTACAATTTGCCTCTGAAACATACCACATGTAAATGCAGCTTAGCTGCGACTTGAGCCTTGGTTGTATAATATTTCAACTGAGCAGGGATGCTGTGTATAAGGGAAAGAAAAGAAAACACTTCACAGAAAAATTAAATAAATCTAACATTCAAGTACTGTGGCCAAGCAATGTTTTACCCCATTTATTACAGTCTAAGCAAGATGAAAAGGGGCCAATGTACCTGTCATTTTCAATGCACAGCTGCTCTGACCGCTTCATCTTCATGGGCTCCACAGAGCAGATTGCTGTGCGGTGTAGTTACCTTAGTAACGTCAGACAGTCCGTGGCCTTGTAAATAGTTGTTGTGTCACCTTACCAATCTGCTGCTCTGTCCTACCAGGAATGCAAAACAGCAGATCAACCGCAAGGATATCACTCAAGTGCACTATCTGCATATGAAAGAAAAACAGCTTATATTCCCTGCATGCACAGTTCTTTTAATTCTAGTGGGAAAGTCTATGTCCTTTAATACAAGTTTTTACAGCAGAAATTAGGTACAAAGCCTTTTTTTCAATGAGTCAATTGTTCGTTACCGCCATGCTTCTGATTTGCATAAACCATATGCCATGCCCCTATCTCAGTAAATTCTCTGATGCGCTCTTATATTTTCAAAGGTCTATACACTTACCTTATTTTCAGACAGTTATAGCTAAATGGCAGCTTTCAAGAGAATGTGGACTGCTGGTACAAATTACATATTCAAGACAGGGAAATTTTCTGAATCACAGACAATTATGACAAAAGGTTAGACTGGTATTTATTTTTGCATTGCCAAAAGGGAACCTGAGGGACTATTTTGCTATAGCCTTGATCTCCCAGTTTGCTAAAGCAAATACAAATAACACCCCTCCTCCCCACATTCAACCTATGGAAGTGCCACAAGTATTCAGACACTAGGTAGTGATGTTCAGATTAATTTGTATTTGTTTTCTAGGAAGTAAACTAAATCTGAATCAAAGTGGAAAGTTTAATTTTAATAGCACCTAGTTTGCTACCTTTCAGCTTCTATAATATAAAATATTTTAGTGAATACATTATAGATTGTACTCTTCTTATCACTACCAAATAACAGAAGGATAACAAAGCCTAAAATGCTCATTTTTGATGCCCCCAGATTCAGGGTTATTTACATCAAAATGTTCGTCTACATTCCTTGTATTTGGAAAAAAAACCACCTCTCTTAAAAAGACTGAATTCTCTCTTGTGCAATAAACCCCATTTCTATAAAGGAAAGATAAACAAAAGTTTTAGGAAACTTTGTGTATTGCTGATTTTCTTCTTAAATTAACAGTTAGCTGAACAGTAATAAGAGGAGGATGAGACACTTGACTTTTATGTAATTTAAAAGGAAGCAGAATCTCTCTCATGATACTACTTTACATAGAAATGGCAGCAAGGTATAAATATATTATCGTCATAACTCAAATTTCACCCTCCTTCCCTTTATTGCCTGTACTTTTTCTTTTATTTGAAGTTATTCTGAGAAGTTTATTACCTTAGAACCGCAGCTGATACGCTCAGTACTTATACAAGTGAGGAGGAGGAAAAGAGATAGTGACTGCCCTGTGATTTGTTAGCAGCCTCTCTGGCATGAAAAAAGATACAAGTATATCGTTAGCAAACCCACCTACAAACGGGTCCAGGAACCCATCATACAAGAGAGGACCCACAATGCCTCTATATAAGTATGTATATAACAGGCCAGATTTGCAAAAGTGTTCCATACCCACAAATGAAACCAGATTTTCTAATTAGCTCAAGTCTGTGTGTGGTTTCCTAAAAAAAAGAAGCTGTTAAAAGCAAAGCAAAGCAAAGCAAAGCAAACAATCTCCCACCCCCCACCACAATCCCAGCACCTATCAAACCTTTCTAAGCCAGATTTTCAAAAGAATTCATTGGGATCATATTTTCATAAAACATTATGTACCATTCCAAACAACCAAATTGTGCAGGCAGACAAACAGTGGGTGCCAAGCTATTTTGAAAATCTGTCACATGAGGGTCATATAGTCTTGGTCTTTCAAACGCACATATATATACTTAATTTTACTTGCATGAACAGTCCAATTGAAATCCCAGTGAAGCCAATGTGATTATTTACAGGTAATTGCAGGAATCAGTCTTGTTGTCCAATTTTTTTTCTATTACATAATTCATATATGAAGAAAAAGACAGACTAAAACATAGGGACACAGCTGTTACTGGGATGAATTTTGGTTTTTTTTAATATCATAGGGAATAAAATTATTCCAGTGAATAGGAAGTAAAGTAAACCGAGAAATAGATGGCTAATAAAACACATACATTAGTCTCTATTTTATATGTAAATGTCCTGAAGTCATAAGAAAAACATTTTAAAACAATATCACTTATAACTTTCACAATGACTTTTGATATTTTTTCAAAAAAATACTTATAATAAGTTCCAGTTTTAAGAGCAACGAGGAAAATGACAAATTGCTTCAAACTATTCTGAAGCATATTGGTGTTTGAGTAGCTTTTGAAGCCACAGCATGGTCAGGGTGTCATTGTGCAAGGCACTGTACAAACACAGTAAAAGATGATACTTAAATGCCATGATTTAAACTGACAAGGTAGACAAAGGAATGGGAAAGGGAATGCTACTGTTCCTATTTTATGGATGGAGAATGCCCCAGTCAGATTTTCAAAAGCGGGAGTCACTGAGCACTTCTGAAATCCTGATCTCAACTACTGGTTATGAATGATATTTCTGGCTCAGACTTTTCCATCACAAAGGAAATCCCTGGCAAAATAAGGAATTTATCCCATGAGTCTACATTCAGTGTCTCAACTATAAGGCCAAGGTTTTCTTTATGTTCTCTCTGTAGTTTTTGCTAATCTCTCCTATGTGAACATTGTAAAAGATGTGATTTGAAATGTTGAGCCCTGCAATTCAAACCACAGTAACAGTCTAATCAAAAATACACTGCTTATAGGAGCAGTAATTTTTAACGTAGTACTGTTTTTTTAAAATATATTCTAATAAAACCAGGACCTCTATCTACTATATTTGTCTTTTACAATGTCCAGCATGGAAATGTATCATTTTCTTGTGATTATGCAGCATGAACAAATATTTCCATTAATGGAAGATGATGCTGTAAGAGCACACTTTTATTTGCTAGCAGAGCAACCTACCCACAGGGTGGAAACTAGGAATATTGAGGTTTATTGCAAATTTGGAGATCATTTATATTTTTACAGAAATTGCTGGTAAATAGATACTGATTTTAAACAATTAACTGCATCGTCGTCAGAGTTGCGTAGGTTTTGGCTATGTAGAATGCATACAGTCATTCACTGCACCTACTTTACATTCACATGGCTTACTTTAAGCTGCACAAATGTAGACCAAGAGTGGTGCATGCATCTATTTGATGATCCTGGAGTTGAGTAGGGAATGTGGTTTAAGTAAGTTGGGGTGGGGGAGGAGCTGGCAGGGTCGGGGGGTTCACAGGTCCATGTTGGAGGCTTGGGGAGTTGAGGATCAGAAGAGATTTGGCAGGATTGAGGGGGGCTGGCTGGCTGTAAGAGAGGGGGAGAGTTTGCCCAGTCAGGGCAGAGGTTGAGGTAGGGTTGAAATAGCCCAGTTAGGGTTAGGGTGTGGAAACACTGGAGTCCTGGGGCTGAAATGAGTAACTGGACATTCCTAGCCCCTGGACTTTGCTGCAATCAGTTAACCTGATCTCGAACCAGTTAGTATAGTTCCTCAGGTGAACTGAGGTAGATCTGGTATGTCATTTTTTGGTTGAGTTAACTCCTCTGAACACCCGCATGATCTGGTATTTAGATCAACCTAATCCTGGTTAGGCTGATCTAAATGTAATACCTGTACATGCTCACAGCTGCTAAGATCATTGAATACAAACAATTCATATACAATTATTTAAAAAGAGACAGAGTCTGGACTGATCTGGAAAAGATGTACAATTGCATCATTTTGTGGGTGATTCCATTGGTTTCTGCAAACTTTAAGTCTTCATGAAAAAAGAAAAGGAGGCCCAAAGAATAATAGTGTTGGAACTGACCTCAGAAGGTCATCTAGTCCTCACCCCTGCTCAGGGCAGATGATCTCTGACTAAACTTTCCAAGTCAACGTTTTATCTAACGGCCTTGTTACATAGTAATTTTGGGCAGTTCCTGAAGTTCTTAATACCTGGATTGTCCACACATTAACACCTGAAACTAATTTTAAGCACTCATTATTAGAGGTGTGCAAAGCGGGCCCTATTTGATTCAGATTCAGCCCTTATCAGGGACAGTGATTTGATTTGTTGATTTGGATCACTGTCTCTGATTTGATTTGGCTGAATCCGAATTTGAAGATGCGATGCTGATTCGGAGAATCAGTGATTCGGACACGGACACAGCTTTAAATGTTTTTTCTACATACCTCAAGGTACCAGGTGTGGCTTGTGAACATTGAGATGCTGGGGTGCATGGAGGGTCCCACAGGAGTGCGGGGGTCCCTCCACGTGCTTGGTGGTGAACCCAGAAGTGGACTGGAAGTACTTTTGGTCCACTTCCGGATCTGCTGGCCCCCCCCCCCCCCCCCCCCCCCGCTTGGCAATTGCCTGCAAGGGGATGCTGGGTGCCCCCTCTCAGACCCAGGAGGCACCAGTTGCCAAGTCACGGGGTGCAGGAGGGCCTCCAGTGAGCTCCCTGGCAGACCCAGAAGTGGACTGGAAATGCTTCTTGTCCACTTCTGGGTCTGCTGCTGAGCACACTGTCCCCATGCTCCTATGGGATACTCCATGTGCCCCAGCATCGCAGCATTCATGAGCTGCCTGCTACCTAGAGGTATGTAGAAAAAACATTTAAAGCTGTGTCTGTGTTCGAATCTCCAAATCTTTCTGAATCTCTCCAAATCAATTCAGAGGGTTCCAATTGGATTTGGGGAGATTAAGGAGTCCTCTGATTCAATTCAGATTTGGAGATTCAGCCACTGAATTGGGTCAAATCTCCACTGAATCGAATCAGGACCCAAAGATTCGCACAGCCCTACTCATCAGGGGGCTCGCACCACTCCAGTTATGCAACATGGATTGTCCCTGGTCCGTGTTACCTAGCTTGTGTTACACTAAGGTATAGCCGCTCTAAGCTGTACCTTAGTGTAAACACCCCATTTGCCTCCCCTCCACTGCTAGCCCAGAGTGTGCTTGCTGCCCACCTGCATTCCCCAGCACCGCAGATCCCCTGCTCACTGCCCTCCCTCACTTAGTTGTGGCTGTCTGCACTGTTTGTCCTTGGAGAGTGGGCAGGGAGGGTTTAACTTCCATGGCCAGATGCCCCCTGCTACTGCTGCTCTTTGGGCCAGGCTCAGTCTAGAGATGAGCAACACCCTGGCAGTGGTGGCCAGGAGGGCAGGTTAACCTTTCCCTGCCTGCTCCCGCAGGATAGCATAGGCAGCTTCGAGTAAATGGGAAGGTAAGAGAGAGGGGCAGGGACAAACCCCGAAGCCCTGCAGGTGGGGGTAGAAGTGGGGAAGCCCAGACTGGGAGAGGGGGGATTTATTTTCTGTCCTCCAGGACCTTGCTGGCCTGAACATGTGACTGCTCCAAACTCAAGCTAGCACTAACATCAATCAACTTTTGTGCAGTTCACAGTGTAACATGTAACAAAGCCCTAACCTGCTCCTAAAATTAGCATTGCCCAGATATGCATTGGTCCTATCTGTGTGTGTTATAAAGAGAAAGAGCAGATTCACTTTTAGAGCATCCATCCCAGCCACACAGTGAACAGCCAGAGGAGGACTGTAAATCTCTTAGCTTTAATACTTCCTGTCTCAGAAGGGAAAAGAAATGACCAGGGTTTTATTTCCTTTCCCTCTGCACTGGCAATAGCCCTCCAGTCAGCACTGGAACCAGATTTTTTTTGTATAGCTTCTTTAGAATAGTGGTAAATATCAGCAAGTTCTCCAGCATTTACTGTGTGCTTTATGGGAGATGAATGCCACTTCCCCCAAGTAGTTAGGATACTGGAATAATTGCTCCCCGCATTGCACAATCCTCTCTCAAGAACATTAATTTAGCCCTGTGTTTGTATTGCAATTCCACATGTACTCTTCTGAATCTAGATGGACTACAAAAGGGGCTCCAAGAGATGAGAGCAATGCCATTGTTCTTCTCAATGCTACATGGACTACACATCATAATAATAATGATTTTCAAGATTAGAGACTGTCCCATAGAATTACACGTGAGCATGTGCCAATAGCTGTGCAAGCAACTACCACAGATGAGCTCGCCAAACAATGAGGCATCTAATAAGTCAATTGCCTAATATGCACACATGATTGCATTAAATGCACATGCAACTAATTAGAAGTTCACACTTTCATGTTTAACTCACTGGCCAGCATGTTCTCATTGCCCTTGTCCATGGCCAAGCCACGGAGGATAAAGGACTTCAACAATTCTCAGCTTGAGAAAGTGGCCCAGTTTAGATCTCCCTACTTTTAATGCTGGACATCCTCAGTTCAATCCTGCATCAGCCAATATCTTTGCATGGGAACATGTGATCCTAAATGTCATCAGCGTGATTAATAATTTCATTGTGGATCACTTAGACATTTAGTCATTGGCCAGTTTGGGTGCTGGGGGAACCCTGGATCGTTTTACCTGCATTCTGGTTTACAGGGGATCCTGCTGATAGCTGTAGCAGTTAAGCAGTTACAGCCTGTGATCCCATTGATAGTTGTGCTTAGTGCCATAATTCCTAGATGAAAACGCAGAAGCAGGACCCTACCCACACTTCCATCTGCTCTTTTGTAGGATAAGGTTAGTAATTTTGGCCAGCTCACGTGGAAAGTCCTTGTATCTTCTCCACTTTATGACATTGTGTAGGGGCAATGACACTCAATTAAAGAGCTTGATACTCAAACAAATGTTTAATTTTGAACAGAAATAAGCCCAAATCCAAACACTAGTTTCATGCACCTCTGAACATATGGGCTAAGTACAGATAGTCAAAGAGCCTGAGGCTGAGTTGGTTCAATCTTTACAGGTTAGTCTAAACTGCGTAGATTGAACCGATAAGCAAGTGACCAGAAATTTAGTTTTGATTCCAGAAATGCAGCCACATGCCTGCAGTGGCCCAGGCCAGAAGCTGGGGGGTGCTAGAGTATGTCTCTAGAGAATGCCTTGGCTGGAGCAGACAACTTGGGCCAAGGCTAGCTTACCCTCTCTGTGAAAAAGAGGGTTTGCATGGGGAGATGCAAAGCATCCTGGGATGCTGGGGCACTGTGAGTTAAATTGAATCTGGAGGGGATCTGGGACAGAATTTCAATAAACTTATTTAATCTAAATCAGTTAAATCTGATACTACATCCATCCAGGTTTATCTTAAACTGGTTTGGGCCATTTTGAAAGCAGGTTATGTGCACTGAACTTCTGTTGTGTTACAGATTTGAACCAGTTTACAACAATCTATACCAGTTTATATGTAATTTCTGTCCTTAGCTATGGAGAACATATGATTAAACTGAATTATTCTTGATATAGAACAAATGGAATGACCCATATGGAATGACTAGTGGAGGCCAACCTTTTTTTCAGGCTTGCCACAGATTAGTCCCACACCCTTGCTGAGTACCACTTTGATCCCTTTCTCTTACCTAATCTGATGCTCTGCTTTCTGCTCCCTGGCCTATCTGCCACTGTGCTGCCTGTCCCCTCCGCAGTCTGGGACATGCCACATACAGGTGCTGCCCATTCCAGTTGTGGCACTCATGCCACAAGTTGGCCACCCCATCCTAGATGATGTACCTTCAGACACAGCAGCTGGAACGCCTCTCTAATTCTGTCAGGACTAAAGTTCACTTTCGTAACTAAAACATCAGTTTGAAAACTTATTTGCAGTCTTCTCCATTGGGCTCCCATGCTGCACATGTCAAAAGGACATCGATTTATTACTAATGTGTCTGTGTGGTAAAGCTGGTGCTGCTACTGCTTATTCTTTCCTTGGGCTCAGCAGAGGATTTCATTTTTCAGTACTGCCCATTGCTAATCTTACTGCCAAGCAGGAGGCTTTTGTGTTGAAGAAATGAAACTGAAATGATTTCAACTGATTTCTAAGCAACTATTCTAGTTTGTCTTCTGCATCCTAGATTGGGATTCTTTGATGATATTCATTGATTTTTCAATGGCTGGGTTACATTAAATTCATCTCTGGCTTTTACTGCCTGTCACTCTTCCACTGTCTCTTTGCCTTTACCACGTTTTTGTTTTAAGTCTGCTTCAGGCACAGAGCCCCAGCACAGCACTACTGCTATCACCCCTCTTCTCCCTCCCCCAACCTTTCTATCCATCTGCCACTGTCTTCAGACCTTTCTCCCTACTGCAGGCTGTCTTCCTTCCCTTCATACCTCTTTCCCACCTCACAGCATGCCCTGAGCTGGCTCTGACACTGCTACAGCCACGTTTCCTCCATCTGCCGTTGCTGACATCTCACAGGTTCACTTCTTACACTGATTATTCAGTCCTTCCTGTCAGTGATTGACAGATGGCACTGCTTCTGCTTTGGCAGGCTGAAGCCAAGCTGACAAAATTGTGAGATTTGGGAGTGGATTTGGGCTTCTTATGTCAATGGGAGTCTGAAAATAGCCTGATTTAGGTTAACAACGGAACCCTGTTTAATGAAAGATGGAGCAAGTGGGAAAACAAATCATTGATTTAACTGTTATAATGACAGTTTGTGTATGCAATATACCTTGTAAGCAGTAGCCCCACAACTCAGCACTGTTTTCTAAAGGTTAAATTCAACCACCCAAGCAAAGCTAAAGAATCAGATACTGTACAGGGTATTAGACACAGAGCATAAGGTTACTTCCACAAAACTTCCAGCCTTCCAAAATAGATAGGAAGTTGATGGACTGGTATTATAGCTATTCTACATCCTTTCAGGGAATTCTGCCTTTTGAAATTAATACAACCTGCCTTGCTTTCCTTGCAATGGCATCCTACATGCTGCCTATTCAGAGCCATCATGCCACTCCAGAATTATCAATCTGTCTCTTGAATTTATTCCCTCATCATGAAATTAGAACTGTTGTAATTATTTAAATAGTGTAAATAGAGTTGCATGGTTTAAATAGGCACTGATAGTACAATAAAAGGCTGGACTTAGTACCTAGGAAGATTAATATATAACCCTTACTTAGGTATATATCTTACATGCTCTACTTTACTGATTCATCAGGAAAATATCCCATCCTTCCAATGATTTGCATATAATTTAGAAAAAAAAATAGTAAAGGCACATAGGATGGGTTTCATCAACCTTATTGAATATATACAGCACATAAGGTAACATATACAACAATGCAGAGTTTAATACTCTCTGTATCTCATCATTGATGTATTTTATAAGAACTTTATAGAGGTAGCCAACAAAGTGAAATGATTACCTACAAAATCATGATTATTTGTATCTGTTTCTTTTGTTAGCATTAAAAATAAAGAGAGATTCCTATTTTCAATTGCCATTTTAACCTTGAAATAGCTAAATTGGTTTTATAGATATGTTTGTGTGTGTGCATGTATGTATAATATTCTGGGCTGAAATTTTCTATGCCAGCATTCATTATACAGCAATTTTCCTTTCAATAGCCAAGTTATAACCCATAAATGTGAAGTTTTGAAATGGAAATGATGGCAAACTTACAGCTCTAGCAGAAGATATAATATATAATAACAAATTTTATAAGCCAAATTTTCAGCCATGTGCTGCAGGAGGGTAGCTTCATACCCTGCATTTGATTCATTAATGGGATAACATTGAACATAATTTTCTGTGTGTGCTTTCAATTACCAGGTTGGACATGTAAATACAAGACCTTTCCCATACACTGATGTACGTGTTATGGGCCTCACATCAACAAGGCACCGTGATGATATTAAGACTAATATGAATGCAAAAACAATCACACATGTAGGTAGGGCTACATCTTCCTTCAAGTTCTCAGTAGCCTGCAAATAAACCTAACATGAAAGTTTTAGTGTTTCATCCACTAAAGTTTTAATCCTCCACATAACTTTCAAGGTTCCCTGGAGAAATCATTTTGTAGGATCATCCTGTGATTGAGGAACTGATTTGAGACTTAAGAAACTTAAAAGACTTAAGTTCCAATCCTGGTTCTGCTCCTGATTTCCTGTGCAACACTTAATCTCCTGATGCCTCAGTTCCTCATGTGTATGGTAGACAAAGGATGTCTCTGCCTTTCAGACATATTGTGAAGATTAATCCATGAATACTTGGGAGGTACTCTGATACAACAGAGTATTGCAAAAAGCCGAGATAAAGACAAGATTAACTCTCTCCTTCATGATTGTGTTTCAAAGATCTGACTCTTCATTGCCCTGGGCATTATGTAACACCAGTAGAAAAAGGATGTAAATGCTATCATTCTTATTGGATTGTATTTTAGAGCTGAGTGACACTGATGGAAATGGTTATACAAGGTAAATAGCAAGGTAACTAGCTGCTATTAAACTAACTAGCCAGGCTACCACTAGCAGAAGAAGAGTTGAACTTTCACAAGCTGTAAAAAACACATGAGAAACTGATGGAATACGTGTACACACTGAACTTTATAATGCTATGGCTATACTGGTAGCAGTACTCAAGCTAGCTAGTTTAAAGCCTAGCTTGGCTATGCCTACCACAGGGATGTCAAAAATAAGGCCTGTGGGCTGGATTTGGCACCTAGAGCTGCTTGTGGGTCTCTGAGTGACCCCCAGGCAGCATGTATAGTGGATGGCCCTGCTGTGTGCCCCCTCCACACAAAGGCTTCTCTGGGGCCATTGAGCACAGTCCTATGGTGGTGGCAGCTTGGGGCTGTGCAGCACAGCCCTGGAGTGGCTAGAACAGGACTTGGATACATGGCACACTTTCCAACCACTCCAGGACACGCACTTGTTGAGCCCCAGCTCAAGTCTGGGATCGTGCCTGGTATGCAAAAGCCAATAAAGATACCAGGGGTGAAAGTATAAAGATTTATTGCTAGCAATACAAGGTGCAAGCGGAATAATTTCACGTAACAAGCACACAGATTCTTAATTCTAAGCATCTTTTATACAGGAGTATTGGACCTTCATAAGCATTCTTGTTTGCTAATTGGTTATAAGGGAGTGACGCAAGGAGTTCTTTACTGAGCATGTCTCTATACCTGTGTTTTAGCTATGTATCTCATTTCCATACATGTATGTTTCATTAGCATACTTTCTCCCCACCTAGGGGTGTGAATCTTAATATTTAAATCAGCTCTTTGCCCTAGTCCACTGATTCTGCTTTTGTTTTCAAGCCTCCTTTATCTAAGACTGTCTCCTCCTTATCATTGCAGATGGGCATTAGTTACATAACAGAGACTTTTGCTTGGGCTTTGTGTAGTGGTTTCTAGGTCAAACCTGACACACTGAATATGGGACCCAAGGGGCAAGATAAGTTTAACACCCCTGTGCTACAGTAAAATGTAACTGCAGTAATATAGTCTCGGTTGCTTACTAGTCGATTTGGTTGCTCTCTCTTCACTGGCCCTGTTGTGGTTGCTGGTTCACTTACAAACCTTACATGGAAAAGGAAAAACAGAACTCATTTAACACTCCTGTGGCGATATATTTTGCTGGCCATCACCCAAGCAGATTGAGATTGTAGCAGAGCTATGCCAGGCTCTCTCTATAGCCATAGTTCTATACAAAATGTGGTTCTCTAGATAGACATATTTCTAGATCTAGCCCATGGAAAGAATTAGCAGTGTGATGTGACATGAACATATAATTTGTGAGAAAAATCACAGTTATTTTCTTCTCTCATTTGTCTTCACATTGTGCTGCCAGTCTATAAACCTCTACAATCAAATGTGAGGGACCCTCACATGGATGAGAAGAAATGTAGCACAGAGCTCAGAGGGACTAGGGGTTTGTGAGAGCACATCCATAAAGATATTCTTCCTGCTTCTGTTAGTTAGTAGATGGCTGAACTAGTACCCTTCAAGGCTGGGATAGGGAATAGAAGAAAGGCTGACTTTGGAAAGTAGCCGCAAATAAAAGTCATTGAGTACTGGCACTCCTCACAGCTTTCTTGGGAACTTGCTTTAATGTGACTGGGATGCCTTTCCCTTTGCAATCATAGCCCTTTTCAGCTGGTATAGTGGTAGCCCGTTAACACTGCATTGGAGCCAGCTAGCTATCTAGTATTTAAAAATGGGGTAGACACAGGATTTTAATTTAAACATGCAGCCTATCACTTAAGTCCATCCCATGTGTCTGTCATTCATTCACCTATTTCTCCTACTCAGACATAATGACTGCATCAGGATCCTAATGAGATATAGAAGGGAGTTCATTTATTTCTGGCCAGAAGATAATATAAAGCTCTGACTAGAGGAATGAAAGAAATAAAAAGTGCAAATGATTTCTTTTGTACAGATGAAACTAGGCTGGTGCTTGGTGTTTGTGGGGTCATAGTCTATCCCCGAAAATGTCACCAAAGGCATCATAGTGGTGATTTTATCACAGCGGTTCAAATTAAAATTAATTTTTAATTTAACAACAGCAACAACAAATAACATTTAATAACTGTGTCTAAATATAGAGGTCTCTATCTAAGTGTGTCTGTCTAAATATGAGGTGCAATGAGCCATCCTTTTTTTAAATACTGCACTGTAAAAAGGATTTTTTCCATGATTTGTAAGGATGTTCTGCTTTTTTAATATTCAAAGCAATTTTCTTTTATGTTTTAGTTCAGATTTAAAATGATGTTGTCTTTAATTTTATTTTCCATTTTTTCTTGCCATAGATTTTGTAGAGTTGTTTTAATAATAATATTAATCATTATTAACTAGGCCTTCTGTCTGTGGCAGTTGATTTCATTAAGTGGAATAAAAAACCAACACACCTGAATAAGCATGGTGTCGTTAAAAAAAATAAAAGAGCAATCTTCACATCATTCATTCAGAAGAAATCTGGGTTATGATTGTGACCCTGTTTCCATTAGTAAGCACTCTTCATTAAGTTCACCAAAGGACTTTGGGTAAGAAATTAGCTTTAAGGCATGATGGAAGAAATGAATCAATCTTAACAACATTTGAATAAACAGAAGAGGTAATAACTTTTGGCACCAAGGTACCAGTAATATAAACAGAAAAACATAAAAAAGCTGCAGAATGAGTGGGGTAAGAAGAGAGAAAGAAGAAAGCTGAGCTGTAATATATCCAGTGAAAAGGTGGATTAAAAATACATGGGCCTCAGATTGTTGTGGGAGACAAAAAGAAGCCAATGAAGAATTTGAGGAGAGGATTGTTGTTGTTTGAGCACTAATCAAGGAAGACAAATAGTAACAATGGTGGCCAGAGGGCAAGAGGTACAAATAGTTGAGGCAGAAAATAACCAAATCAAGCACTTTAGCCTTGAGGACAGAAAGGGAGCTTGGGTCAGCTTTTATTTTATGTTTTGACTGTAGTGGAGAAACAATCTTGCAAATGTTAAAAGAGTTTGGTTTTTGTGGAGAGGAAACGATTGAACTGAATATAAATCTTTAAAAGGAAGGCAGAGTAGCTCCTGGGAAGAGAGGAAGAGTAAAAGGAAACATGGAGTTTGTGTTATAAAAAAAGATCAGAAGACAACTAGGGGAAATGAAAAACAACTGCCTAAGAGCCAAGACAGACAAAGCATCAGAACATTAGTCACATGCTGTTCAATTCATGAGCAGTAGCCATCAAATACCACACCATCCATGAGTTAATCAAAATAGAGTCACTCCTTCTAGTCTGATGGATGCTGCAGGTCCAGTGTTAGTATACCTATTTTCCACCAAATTTCACTATATATCATAGGCCAAATGGAAACATCAACAGGCTCAAACAGGAAAATTCACAAATCCTTGGAGACCATCCATATAACCATGAAAGAAGAGAGTTAAATCAAACATGGACATCCCAACAAGCTACTAGTCCCCCAAACATAGAAGATTTAACAAATGTACTGACTGAGATGTTAACTGATGCATACACTAAATTATCCTGGCACATACCATTGAACAGCTCCATCACCCATGCAATGGAAATCCTAGTATTTCCTTTGCATGGGTGATGAAGCTGTTCAATGGTATGTGCCAGGAGAGTGGCACCCTGGAGCTGCCTTGAAATCCTTCCAAGAGTACCATGAGGTCCCACGCAATATTAGCACTGTTAGGCATGCAAATAGGATTCACATGATAAACCCACAGATTTCAAATAGAAATTCATAGTTGTGACACC
>NW_005841911.1:234685-275658 GCF_000455745.1 Alligator sinensis | reverse complement strand
AGGGAAAATGTGTGCTTTTGGTTGTTATATATTGTGGTTTTGTGTGTGTTTATGTGGGCAAGATGACCCCTGTTGTTCTGGCCATGTGATCAGCACATAGCAAGCTGGGGCCTGTCTCTGGGTAAAATTTGTAAAACCCTCTGGCCTCATTGGCTGGAGTAAGGAGAAGATCCTCAAGGCAAACTAAGTAAGAGAGAGGCTGGAGCATGGCACTCCCTAATTTGACAAGGCGTGGGTGATATCACCCAAGAGAGAGAGGTTTCTCTCTCTTTCTCCTGGGGCTGCTGAGAGCTGCACAGCTGAATTGGAAGCATGAAAACCTTCCATGGTGGGGTTCCTGCCCCACTCTTCACTGGAGAGGCAAGCAAAAGCTGTGTGACAGGAAAGCCTCTTGTACAGGGAAACAAAGTCTGTCTCAGAGTTTGAGACTCCTATTTCCTCTTCCCCCCCCACCCCACCCCCTTTTTTTTTCTTGAGTGAGGGTGTTGATCCCTGGAGCAAAATGACCAGGAATGGAGTCTTGGCACTTTTGGCCACATAGGCCTTGAATGGGATAATAACATGAGGGTGTTAATCCCTGGAGCAGACTGACCAGGAATGGCAGTTACGGGGCCCCCTCTGTTTTGTAACTGTAGTATCTCAGCACAGTGATATAGTTGAGACTGGATGGCCTGGGCTCCTTTTGCTGTCTCACAGTTATTGCATTTCAGCCTAGCTGTACAGTTGAACCTCAGCCATATGTTTGGCTGGCAGATTTGGGCCAGGGTGAAGCCTGGAATGGTTTGAGCCAGAGTGAGACCTGCCACTACTTCTTGTTTATCCAGGCCTCAGTGTGGTATAGGCTTGGCTGTCTTTTTGATGCCCAGTCCAGGTAGGGTGGCCATCATAAAGGACATTCCAGTTTTCTGCTGTTCTTGTAGATTCATAGATTCTTAGATTGTAGAGTTGGAAGGGACCACAATGGATCATCATGTCCAACCCCCTCCCCCTGGCAGGAAAGAGACCGAGGTCAGATGACCCCAGCCAGGTGACTATCTAGCCTCCTCTTGAAGACCTCCAAGCTAGGTGACAGCACCACCTCTCACCACCTCTCTTGGAAGCCCATTCCAGATCCTGGCCACCCTTACTGTGAAAAATTTCTTCCTAATATCTAACCTAAATCCACTCTCAACTAGTTTATACCCGTTATTCCTAGTCACTCCCTGGGGCGCCTTAGTAAACAGCGCTTCCCCTGTTCCCCGTTGACCTCCCCTAATAAATTTATAGGCAGCCACAAGATCTCCCCTCAGCCGTCTCTTGTGAAGGCCGATGAGATTCAGCTCTCTCAACCTCCCCCCGTAGGGTCTATCATGAAGGCCACTAATCATGTGAGTGGCCCTCCTCTGGACCCTCTCCAGATTCTCCACTTCCCTTTTGAAGTGCGGCGCCCAAAACTGGACACAGTACTCCAACTGCAGCCTGACCAGTGCCGCATAGAGGGGGAGCATCACCTCCTTTGTTCTATTAGTCATGCACCTGCTAATGCACGACAAGGTATGATTGGCCTTGTTGATGGCCTTGTTACACTGCCGGCTCATGTTCTATTGATGTGAAACTGGATGCCTTTGTCTTCTCTTTAAGAGAAAAATAGAGGACATAAAGGTGTCCAATTTCATATCAATAGAGGACAGAGGACAACCAGACTGTCCTCTATGATAGCTACCCTAAGTCCAGGCCCAGTGAAATAGGTCTGGGCTTCCTTTTGTCCCTTTTGTAGTTTATGTCCAAACCAAGCGGTGAAGTTGGGCACTGGTTGTAGTTCAGGCCCAAGTCAAGATAGGCCTGATCTTTCCTTCAAGTTTTTATTTTTCTTCATTTTTCTGCGCAGCAGAGCTGGGTTTGGGATTAGTAATTATGGGGTGTGGTATGCTGATGAAACCTGTAGTTAACCCCTCAAAGCCACCATGTAGAAGTGGAGGTCAGTGTTCTACCACTTCTCCAGGAGCAGCAGAGCCCCTTGCAACACAGAAGGACCCATACTCTCAAGCAGCTTCCTGCAATGCCATAAACTCAGGGAGCAACTCGGGACTCTCTGATGTAGACTCCCTTCTCCAGCCCATTGCTGAAGGGCAGGTATAGGGGTGCAGGCCCCCAGAACTACCCTTTGGGGAACCCCTATCCCAGACTACCTGGGCATGGGTGAATCCTCTGCCTTACCAAAAGGGTGCCACCTACAGAATTTGCTTTGTGTTTTAAAATTATAGTGTTTTAAAATTATATTTAATGCTTTCTTTTATTTTGTTTTATTTTCTGTAATAAATTTTGAGTGTTTGTGTTTACCCCATTGTAAGGAGGGTTTTTTGTTTCTCCAGGACACCCCAGCAAATTCAGTGTTGCCAGATTTCTGGGTGGGAGCTCGTATAATTTGAGGTACCCCGAAATGTAAACTCGGCCCTTTTTGTTGCTGACCTGTGCCTAGCAGAAGGGTTACATAGTGTTAAAAACATTGTTACTCACTGTTACCTTTCTGAATTATTTGCAACAAAAGAAGAAAAATTCATAGATGTTAGCTGTTAAGGGCTGGAAGGGACTTCATGAGATCATCAGGTCCAGCCCCCTTGCATTTAGGCAGGAAAGACTGCTGGAGTCAGATGATCCCAGCAACATATGCATCAAGAGGGTTTTTTTTAAATGTCCAGGGTAGGTGACTGTACCACCCTGGGGGGGGGGGGGGGGGGGGGGGGCGGTTCCGACCCCTGGGGGGGGGGGGGGGGGGGAGGGGAAGGGTCTGTTCCAGACCCTAGGCACTTGAATCATAAAGTAGTTTTTCCTTATGTCCAATCTGAAGCAATCTTCAATCAGTTTGTGTCCATTGTTTCTGGTCTTCCCCTGGGGTGCCTTAGTATACAGATGCTCACCCCAGGCCCTGATGCATGCCCCTTATGTACTTATAGGCTGCCAGCAAGTCCCCTCTAAGGGGTCTTTTCTCCAGGCTCAATAGTCCCACATCTTTCAGTCTTTCCTCATATGACCTGGTCTCCAGACCTCTAATCATGCATGTGGCCCTCCTTTGGACTCTCTCAAGCTTCTCTGCATCCTTCCTGAAGTGTGGCACCCAGAACTGGACATGGTACTCCAGCTGTGGTCTCACCAACGCAGAGTAGAGAGGGAGGATGACATCCTTAGTCTTGCTTGAGATGCATTGGTAGATGCATGCCACTGTTTGAATTGCTCTGCCAGCTATGGCCTTGCATTGGTGGTTCATGTTCATTACATGGTCTATCACAAGCTCCAGGCTTCTTTCATTTCTGGTGCTGGCAAGTGTAGCACTGCTGAGCCTATAAGTGTGTTGTGGATTATTCCTCCCCAGATGGAGCACTTTACATTTCTCCAGGTTATGATTCTCCCTCTCACAAGCTTGTCCTGATCAGCCTGTATCCCCAACCTATCCTTTAGCATGACCACACTCCTCTAGAATTTGGTGTCATCTGCAAGCTTTGCCAGCATGCTTTTTATACCTGAATCCAAAAAGCTGACGAACATGTTGAAAAGCACTGGTCTAAGTACTGAACCCTGAGGGATGCCACTGGTCACTTTCTGCCATGTTGACTCAGTTGCATCTATTAATTTATGAATAGTCTCTGGATCCTACCTCAGAGCCAGTTACCTAGCCACCAAACCAATAAGTAGTTGAGGCTTCATTTTTTCAATTTTACCATGAGGACATCATGGGAGACTAAGTAAAAGGCCTTTTTGAAGTTCAAGTAAATGACATCAACCTCATTTCCCTTATCCAGGTGGTGAGTTACCTGATCATAAAAGGAAATGAGGCTCATAAGGCATGACCTTCCTGCACTGAAGCCATGTTGGCTGTCCTTTAGAATACTGGCTTCTGTTGGCCTATCAATAATGGATTCTTTGATAATTTTTTCCAGAATTTTACCAGAGATTGAGGTCAAACTGATTGGCCTGTAATTCCCTCAGTCCTCCTTATCCCTTTCTTAAAGATAAGCACCACATTGGCCCTCTTCCAGTCTTCTGGGACCTACCCAAAGTGCCACGAGTGCTCAAATAGTTTTGCAATAGGTCAATCAACAATGACAGCCAAATTTTGTAGCACTTTTGGGTGTAGTTCATCCAGTCCTGCTGTCTTGTAGATATCTAGCCTCTCTAGGTGTTCCCCCACAAGATCTTAGTCAAGTATGGGAGGGTGATCCCCCACACCTTGATCATCTTGTATCCTGTTGAGCAGACTAACACCCTTGGACTGGTGGAATACCAACGCAAAGTATTCATTTAGGAGTTTGGTTTTCTCCTGAGTGTTGGTTATCAGCTGTCCCATTTTGTTCATCAGGGGCTCTATGCTTCCTTTATTTTTTTTCTCCAACTTCCTACATATCTAAAGAAGGACTTGTTATTGTCCTTGATTCTGGTTGCCAATTTGAATTCACTTTCTGCCTTTGCTTTTCTAATCCATTTCCTACATGTGCGGGCTATTGCTGTGTACTCCTCCTTGATGATAATTTGTAACTTCCATCCCTTATAATCTTCTGTTTTTGATATCAGGAGGTCCATGACTTCCCTATTGAGCCAAAGGGGTCTCCCCGGGATATCTCAATTGTTCTAGTATTTTTCTGTACTAAAAAAAAAACAAGTGAAAAGTAAGAGCTGCCATTTTATGAGGTGTAACTTAGGAAGCCAAACAAGAGGATCTTTGAGTCTAAA
This sequence comes from Alligator sinensis, assembly GCF_000455745.1. Lineage (NCBI taxonomy): Eukaryota > Metazoa > Chordata > Crocodylia > Alligatoridae > Alligator > Alligator sinensis. The sequence goes on along the minus strand of NW_005841911.1, from coordinate 270,954 downwards.
AAGGTTGGGAACCACTGACCAAGGAAGTAGCAAAAGAGGAACTACAGCACAAAGGAAGCTTGGGCAGAGTAATATAGGGGTTTGGAAATAAGATCAAGAAGTTAAAGGGTAGTTACTGGAATGATTCCAAGATACAAATGATAAGATGGGCAGTGAAGATGAACTTAGTATAGGGACTTTATATAGACTCAAGAGGAGCAATATAGATATTTGGGGAAAGGTAACTAATATGCAGTCAATTACTATAATACTATATATATTGGCTGAGGAATCAGCACTGTAAAGGATTGAGCTCCATAATATAATTTTAGTGCAGGACCTGTGCAGCACAGTTTTATTTCAAGAAACAAAGCTAACTCTGTTAGAGGCATGGAGGGTTGATTTGGGTATTCCATCTCCTCCCTTTTCTGATGAGCTACAGATCCTTCAGAACTTTATCTCCATTAAATAGCTTGACTTTAGTCAAGTGGCTATGAGGCTACTTGTCAGAGAAGGAAATTAGATTGGTTTAACCTTGCATCCTAGCCTCACCCTCGGGTCCCCTGGGATGGGAGGCAGCAAGGGAAATCCAGAGGATGGGGAAGTCCCTGCCTGCTGATGCAACAAAGGTGATAGGGGCACATGACAGCCTAGTGGGATCCACAATTTAATTACCCATGGGCTGCATACAGTTCTCAGGCTGTCATTGGACAGCCCTGGCTTATAGGGCTGCTGGTTTTTTCATGAGCCTGAAATGCAACCCGAGCAACCAACATATTGTTACTTATGGCAGCAGCCAGGTATCATGTTGGCTCCTGAAGTAAAGCAATCACATTACAGAATGGGCTACAATAATCCATGCCTACTGGCCATGTTCTGTCTTTCACAAATTCACCTTGGGGCATTGAGAAAATCATTTAACTTACCTCTATCTAAATTTAAGTATCTGTAAAATGGAAGATATACCTGCTCAAAAAGGGTATGGTAAATCTTACACTTGGATTATCAAGCAAGCTAAGGGATTTAGCTGTCAGTGACCTTGACTCTTTCAGCACATAGCTCCCTCAGTCCCTTTGAATATCACAACCATGATGGTTTATTTATAAAGTATTTTCAAAAGTCAACAAAAAACATTGTGGTTTTATTTGGGGGGCAGAAGGGTTATAGGGATTTCCTGTGGTTATTTTATTTTCCTGCTCTGCCTATATCTGACTGAAGGAATGGAGAGCCTTCAAAAGGTGAATGAAGAAACAGATTTGTAAAAGTTCAGGAAATTCAGATAAGCCTCATTAGAGCACTACTGATTTCCTTTATTTGTTGGGGACATTATTCTGGTCCTTTTCCAAAGATTCTGACAATAGTAATTATCCAGCATGGCTGTGAAAACATGTTTACTGACATGGAACTTGATATATTTATTGAAGCAATAATCCAGCAAGACGACTATTTACTTGGTTTGAAGGACAGAGACTGAATGATGGTGATATTAATGAAAGGTGAACTGCATTCATTGCTTCACTGATGACATAATCAGGATTTTGGAAAAGAGTTAAATAAAAAGAGGTGGGCTAATTTGGAGAAGCACAACAAAGTGAAGTTATGTTATTGTTTGGTAGGACACATGGCACATAAAATTGCTAGAGTGTCCATGTTTTTTGCAAACTTTAAAAACATTTGAACAAAAGCCTCTACAGTATAGGAACAAGTATTGTAAGGATTTGATTCAGTGGCATAGATATAACATTAGATAACTATTTAGTAGGGCTGTGCGAAGCTTTGGTCCCTGATTCGATTTGACAGACATTCGGCCTGATTCAGTGGATGAATCTCTGAATCCAAATTGAATCTGGGGAACCTTTAACCTCTCGGAATCAAATCAGAACCCTCTGAATCAATTTGGGGAGATTTGGAAAGATTTGGTGATTTGGATATTGACACAGCTTTAAATGTTTTTTCTACATACCTCTAGGTAGAAGGTGACTTGTGAACGCTGAGACGCTGGTGTGTATGTTGGCCCTTACAGAAGCAGAGGGGCCCCCACAGAAGCACAGGGGACCCCCCCCCCCAGTGCATTTGGCAGCAGACCCAGAAGTGGACCAGAAGTGCTTCCGGTCCACTTCTGGGTCCACCAGAGAGCATGATGGGGTGCCCCCTGCACCCCCCTGGCTCAGCAACTGGTGTCTTCTGTGTCTGGGGGGCACCTGGGTCCCCCCATGGCTGATTGCTGAGCTGGGGGGGGTGCGGGGAAGCCCCTCTGCAATGCACTCCCTGGCAGACAGGGAAGTGGACCAGAACTACATCTGGTCTACTTCTGGGTTCATTGTCAAGCATGCAGGGGGAGGGCAAGGGGGTGTGCTCCTGTGGGATGCTCCATCTGCCATAGTATCGCAGCAATATGAGCCATGCCTGGTACTTGGAGGTATGTAGAAAAAAATTTTAAAGCTGTCTGAAGCACTGATTATCTGAATCAGCATTGAATCTTCAGATTTGGATTCAGTCAAATCAATTTGGGGACAGTGATCCGAATCATCAAATCAAATCACTGTTCCTGATTTGGGCTTAATCCAAATCTGAATTGAATAGGGCCCATTTTGCACATGCCTACTATTTAGTTGAAGGTTTGACTTCTTCATTTTTAACAGCTTTCCAATTTGATGCATGTCTTATTTTAAAATATAAATCTATGGTTTGAAAACAAGTTATATCACAATTAGAAGTGATTAAAAAGACAAAGTATAGCCAAACCTTCAGTTAGTTAACTCAAGTTTTACAAAGCTAGAACATGAGATAAGAGTCAGATTAATAAATATACCAGGAGTTTTCAACTGCACTCTTAAATGAAGTTATACAAATGTTTAAACTATAGGTCAGGCTACCAGTAATCAATATAAATGGAAAATATTCCTTGTGTGTTGTGCAAATGAATTTCAATAGGCATGGAGCTTACAGTATTCACTGTAATTAATCTTGAAGAGCAAAGTTCAAATAAAGCCAAGATTTTGAGATGGAAAGAAAGGCCATAAATAGACTCTGGCTGAGAAGTCAGATACTCATAGCTTGAATGCAATTCTTACTTCACTTCCAGCATTATGCTGAAAGAAACTCAGGTTGGACAAACTAATCCAGAAAATGAGAGATGTTAACTTGATTTGAAATTCAAACATTATGTGTTTATTAGGATTAGAATAAAATTCTGCAAGCTGGATGAGGCATTTTAAATTATAGCTGAGAATTAACCATAAAATGCTGAGCACTTTGGCTCATGAAAAAGCATTCTACAGCTTGAATGGAAAATAAAATACAATAAGAAAACACAACATCCTTACTGTGTAAAGTAGTGAATACATATCTCTGATATAGAAGTGGCAATAAAAGGGAATTCAGATTCCACTCCTGCCAAATTCAGCATCACCAATAATGCAAATGATCCTTTTTCTTATCTCCTTGGGCATAAAGTTAAAATAAGTAGTGTTAAAACTACATTTGCAGTGCTTTGGTGAAAAGATTTTTTTTCCCTTCTGTAGTTTGGGATTCAAATCCAGACTACAAGAGAAGACTGGTGAGTTTATTTTTGCCTCCATTCTACCATGTCCTAATACCAGGCATCCTGGATAGTCCTTTTCAGACAGACAGAACCTGATTAACAGCGCTTTTCATAACCAGACTCAATTTTTTCCCTATGATATGGAGATACAGGAGAACTTACAGTATGTTGATTAGCAATATGCATATTTACTAGGGCTGTGAGAACTTTCAGTCCCTGATTTAATTTGGCAGAGATTCAGCCTGATTTGGTGGCTGAATCTCCAAATCTGAATTGAATCAAGACACCTTTTAATCTCTCCAAATTGAATCAGAACCCTCCAAATTGATTTGGAGAGATTTGGTGATTCGGGGACAGACACAGGTTTAAATGTTTTTTCTACATACTTCAAGGTACCAGGCAGCTCATGAATGCTGCGATGCTGGGGTAGATGGAGCATCCCACAGGAGCACTGGGGGCTCCCCAGTGCACTTGGCAGCACACCCAGAAGTGGACCAGAAGCACTTCCAGTCCACTTCTGGTTCTTGCGAGGAAGGCTCAGGCCCTCCCCCCCTCCCATACCCCCAGCTCAGTGACTCGTGCCTCCTGGGTCTAGGGGGGGCACTAGGGTTCCCCTGTGGCTGATTACTGAGTTGGGGGGGGCACAGGGGGGACCCCACGTGCTCCCTCGTAGACCTGGAAGTGGACCTGGAACTACCTGGAAGTAGTTCTGCTCCACTACTGGGTTTACCACTGAGCACACAGGGGGCTCCCCAACACTCCTGTGGGATGCTCCATCTGCCTCAGCATCGCAGCATTCGTGAACCATGCCTGGTACCTCAAGGTATGTAGAAAAAACATTTAAAGCTGTGTCTATGACCGAATCACTGATTCTCCAAATCAGCATTGAATCTTCAGATTCAGCCAAATCGAGTTGAGGACAGTGATCCGAATCAATGAATCTAATCACTGTCCCCAATTTGGGCCAAATCTGAATCGAACACAGCCCATTTCGCACACCCTCAATATTACCTCTTTAGCATTAAGCTTCTTATTATAACATTTTTTGTATTTTTATTACGAGAAACATGTTTTTGAGGTAAAAAAATGGAGTGTAAATGTAGGTATCTTAATAAATACTCATGGTCAGATTTCAATAGTGCTAAGAAATTGACTTTAATGGGAGCACTTAGTACTTTTGAAAATCAGGCCAAATATTTACACAAATAACAAGGGTGGATCTAGAGGACGTGTAATAGCATAGCTATGGCTACCCCTACATCTCTCCCCCTGCCTATCAGATTTTATTGTGCCGTGGGAGCTGCTGGGGACTTTTATAATCCCCAAACGCAGGTACGAATTCCACCTCCAACTTCCACCAAAATGAATCAGGGACCAAAGCTTCGCAAAGCCCTAGTACACAGTAGTTGTATTATCAAAGCTAGTTTCAGTATGCAGCTACATTGTAAAGTAATTTTTTTACTTAAAATAGTTTCAGGTGTGAGGTATCAGCTTTCCATTAGAGTGCTGTGACAGTTTCACTAGAAAACCTTGGGCATACCCAACATCATGATATCTTTAATTCAAAGAAAAGTTTTGGCTGTTGCTGGGGGGGGGGGGGGGGGGCGACCTCTTCTGGCATTGTTGGCAAAGTAAAATCTCTAAGTAGGAAAAGAATAGTGTCCATGCCTCATAGAAGAACAGGGCAAGTGTTTGTTCACAGTTAAAATAATTACCAATGTTAACGAAGTCCAAATATAGCATCTGCTTGTAATTCTTTTTTAAATTCATTTCAGTATACATTAATTCCAAATAAAATGTGTATTTCCGTGTCATGGGGTAATTGCCCAAAACAATCTGAATTAAGATCACTCTGCCACAAACTACCCAAACATTAATGAAGTGTAAAAAAACATTGTTTCAGTAAATGACTTTCACTGTACAGGTGGCCTAATTGCAACATATTTCCAGTCTGCTGTAACTACTACTTCGGGGAATTAAGCCTTTGAATAAAAAATTATGTTTAATACTTTCAAAGAGACTCCTGCCTGCTTGAAAAATGCAAGCAAGTATAGAAGTTCATAATCAACAGGAACTTACAGCACTGCAAAGATGACTTCAGAATTGCCAGGGCTAACTGCTTTCATTTAACTTTTCAGTAAATATTTTAAAGTTTATATTATCAAAGGCTGGTTACTTTGCTTTCTGCTTCCCACTTATTTTGTAGCATTACTTGAAATGTTTGTTACCCATGTGCTTCCATTAAACTGTTTTATACAGGAGTGAGTGTATATTCATCTTCTTTCTGAAGACAAGCAACATAAAAAATAAAATGAAACATATATATTAGGGCTGTGTGAAACAGCAGCATTCCACTTTGACTTCCATTTTGATGGAACAGTATTTTGTTTTGAGGGGTTTTTTGGTTTTGAAAGCGCTGTTCCATTCCGTTTCATCTAAACGGTTTCACTGTTTCGACATTTCAACCATAGGCTATAATGGGGAAGCACGAAACAGCCTAAACATTGTCATTTCTTGCCTAATTCTGATGAAACTTGCAGGGATTGTATCCCCTTATGAGGGCATGAAACCTGCCAAGTTTTCAAGGAAATCAGTACAGGGGTTTCTAGGAAACTGCACCTCAGGCTGCTGACAAGTGCATCCTGTGATCCAACGGGTAGATTGGGGGCCCGTACCCCCAGGAGGAGTCCGGGAGAGCCCCGGCAGCCCTTCTGGGGGTGCTGGCAGGCCCCCATCTGCCTGCCAGATCACAGGTCACTGCTGCTGCCTGGGAACTCAACCTGGCTGGGGGGAAGCACCTCCCACTGTCGGGCTCAGTTCCCAGTGGCTCACAGTGCTGGGGAATGTGCCTTCCCCCAGCCAGCCTGAGTTCCCAGCCCCTCGCAGTGGTGGAGAATTCAGCCTGGCTGGAGGAGGTGCTTCTCCCAGCTGGGCTCAGTTCCCCAGGTCTGCAAGGGGCTGGGAATTCAGCCTGGCTGGAAGAGGCACTTCCCCCAGCTGGCTGAGTTCCCCAGCACTGCAAGCCACTGGGAACTGAGCCCAGTGGCAGGAGTCACTTTCCCCAGCTGGGCTCAGTTCCCAGCAGCCCGGGGGAACTAAGCCCAGTGTGGGGAAGCACCTCCCACTACCAGGCTCAGCTCCCAGTGGCTCGCAGCCCCATGGAACTCAGCCCAGGGATGGGAGGCACCGGCTCTGCCCACCTTCCACCACCAGGCTGAGCTCTATGGGGCTGGTGGAGCCAATTGTAGTGCAGCCTGGCAGTAGGAGGCAGGGAGAGCCATGGCTGTGCTCCCCACTGGGCTGAGCCACATGGGGATGCAGAGCCACTGGGAGTGCAACCCTGGCTGTCCCCTGTCTCCCACCACCTGGCTGGATGCTTCAAAATTTGAAACATTTTGACTGGCCTCATTTTGCTTTGAGGCCATTTCACAGCCCTTCATTTCATTTCAATTTCACTGTTTTGAGCTCGAAACAAGTCAAAACAATACAGCCGGTAAAGCTTCACACAGCCCTAATATCTGAACCCGGTATTTTGAGATCTGGATAATATATGGATAAGATATGGTGTTCCATTTTGAGATCTGGATAAGATATGGTGACATTGCTGCCTCACTTAGATATCTCTCCAGGACAAATCTGACTAGAAAATGTCCTCTCTTGTTCTGTTTTGCAACATGTTATACAACAACTATTATACAAATGGGAGGCAGCACCCAGTACATGTTCTATTCAATGTCCCTTCATGTTTCATATTTTCCTGCTCCCCTAGGACTTCTTCAGCAGATATACCCCACCCAATTAAGCAAGAAAAAAATCACCCATGTGTAAAAAATATACCCTTGAATAACAATATTTTAGTACAACTCATTGCCACGGGACGTTGTACAGGCACACATATCCAAGTTCAAAAAAGGGCTAGACAAATTAATGAATGATAGATCTATTGATAGCTACTAAATAGAACAATCAGAGATGTATTCTCTGGAATCTCTAAACTAATGATGGTGGATGCCAGAAGGGTAATACACAAAGGATCAATCACTCTAGATATACCCTCTTTGATGTTCTCCCTCTAAAGCAGGGGTACCTATAGCTTATCGTCTGGGTCTCGCCATTAAAATCCTTTTGGGATCTTTATTTTATTTTAAATGTAATCTCACAGTTTCTTCTTTCTTGTAAGAAAGATTTCAGGTTCTCTAAAACAGGATGTTAAGGGCAAATGATCAATATTTTGACAAGGCACGACTTGCTTTAAATATTTGGTTTCTTTTTCTTTCATACAGGGCATGTCTACATGTGCATTTAATGTGACTGCATATACTCAGGCTAAGTTTGAGCCCAGACTAAACTAATCCTGACATTACCATTTACATGTAATTTACTGAACTGCTGAATACCGCTTGTATCTGACAGGCGTATCTAGCAGCACAGTAAATTAGTCTATTGCATGCTAATTGCCATCCACATGGAGACAGTGATGCTTTATTGGGCCGCAAATTAGTTTCCTGTGCAGTAAAGTGTCTTGTGTAGCCATGCCCACAGTGGATTATTCTATGCCCAACTATTTTTTAAATTTTATTTACTTTGTCAGTAAGATGTACTGGCCTGTATCAATTTACTTCCACATAAAAAATATAAGTTATTCTTGGTATGCAGTACCGGTATTTCCAATTGATCAAACTCATGATGTCCTGTAAGAAATATGAATAGATGAATTAATATAGAGAATAGCAATGAATAATAATTTCTAAATAATATATAATAAATACTTCTATACTGTACAAGGCTGATGATGATATTGTTGAGTAAACCTTGCAGTCACATAATTAAGACCTGATGAGGTAATTTATTTTTATCTAGATTTACAATATCCAGTGTAGAAATGTACTTATGTCACTTTTGCTAACTTTCACTGCAGAAACCTGCCCCCTCTGCAACAAAGGTAAGCACAGGCATGAGAGAGCAATAGTGGGGGAGGGGCAGGGAATGCTCTACAGAGGAGGGTGCTGCAGAAGGAACAGGAGCATGGTGCAGCAGCTCCATGCCACCAATTTCCTGGGCCTTCCAGGCTGAATCAGACCTTCCCAGGCAAGAGCCAATCTATTCACAGGCCAAAACTGGCCTGAGGGCACAGGGTAAGGACCCTTGTTCTGGAAAAACAAAGGCTAGACCTACAACTCTGTATGACTCAGAAGTCACGATGGACTTGACTGTGCCTTATGGACAGCCAACAATGAAGCACCAAAAGCTGTTCCTGCTGCTGTACTCTTTTCTGTAGTACAATTTACTTGTGCATTTGTAGCCAGACAACTTTCTTTAGGGATACTTAATTATGCTGCTGCTCTCTGTGCCCTATGGACCACATCTCCAGGGAGTACCGTGGTAGCAGCTTCATGATCCTGTTCACTTCCTTCCCCTGTGGCTATCTCAGTTGAAAGTTCCATGCTGCCCTACAATGGCACGGACTTATCACTCCTGTATGGGAAGTCCATGCCCCATCCTCTAGTATTCAACACAAATTCCTTGCTTCCTCTACATTTCCTGGACACTCATGGCTAAAAATAATACTCCAACCTGCCTAAAACTACATTCACTCCCTCTCTATACTATAACCTGGTGAACAGAAAGAGACCAAGAAATAAAACAGAACAGCAGCAAAAGCTCAATTTTACATTAATAGCTTCTTGTAAGTTGTTACAACAGGTCTCAACACTTGTCAGTTCCTAAAAGTTAGTTAAGACAAAATGCTAGTATGTAGCATTCATGGATGAATTGCATGGGTTCTTGCAGTTCATGGGAGCAATTTTTATATGCTGCTTCCCCACCTTGTGTAAGCTACTGGCATGAGGTATGTGGCAGGTACATCTGTGTAATTATCTTGTTTCCAGTGTATTGGTCTTTTACGTTTCCAGATGACTTCTCTTTTTAGAGATGTGAAGCAAAGTTCATGACTATGTCACTACAAAATATATACAGTGGTGTCTTAGAGCTCTTTTCTGTGGAGCTCTTAAACTGGGTATTCCAGGCTATTTTATCTTCTAATTTTGCACTGGCTATTCACTGAGGTCAATAGAGATACACCCACCTTGTTCTCGGTGCATAATTAGAGATTTAGGCTGACAGCTTCAAGGGGCAGTATCAGTGATATATGTCTTGTAGATTGTCAACACTCAACAACTAATAACTACAGATAACCTGAAAGATGTGAAATCCCATTTAGTATGATAACACTCACCATTAAATATCTAGAAATGTAGATCCAGAGAAAATTTACAGATCTACTTGACCTGAAATATGCACACGTCTTACAAGTACTTTTTTAAGATTCATAGCATGGGAAAGCTTCATATCTTAGATATTTCATACTAATACTCCAAAACCAAATATTTTAGCTAAGCTCAGCTGTTTATCTCCAGCACTACTCATTACACATCTTAACTGTTTTTTTAAAGAGCCTATAAAATGAATATACAAAATAGACATGAGCCAGTAACTCTGCTACAAATAATGCAGATTGGAACCTGGCCCCAAAGGGCATTCCACAGGGGAACACCCACACGGTGCATTTTGGGGTTGTGCTTCAGGAAGTTTGTGGCTAAAAGGGGCAATATAAAAGAATTGATCCAGATGATTATAGATATTCAGAGAACAAGAAATCAGAAAACATTTCTCAAGTATAACTGAATCACAGATAACACGACTAGGGTATGTTTATTTTTTCTCATCTTGCATATTGAGAAAACCAATCACTATAACTCAGTGCTTGTGCTATGAACATATTGTCTTAATACTCTAAAGTTTGAGGCATAGTTGAGGATGACTACTTTTAACATGTATCTTTGCTATATATGCAAATGCACAATATTTATGTATTATGCAGGTATAAATATAAATAAAACATGTTGTCTCACGCTACCTCAGATTTATATATTGTACTGAAGAGTTATATTTTATTTTCATGGGTTGAACCTGTGAACAACTACAATACTGATAAGATTATTTTTCACTGTAACTTATGTTAATGGGGAGATTTGAAAACAAATCCTCTGCTTGCCTACATTTCCAGACCTGCTAGGCAGAGTCCGATAATGAGGGATACCATAGGCATACTTTAAAAAAAAATCATTCTGTTTTATAGAGAATCTTGAATTCTAATCTATTACCACACAAGAAAACTGAGATCAAGCCACAGATTTTCTAAAGAAGCTTTAATTGACAGAAAACTGAGGTTGTAAGGAAGCAAATATATCCATATACATCTTTCCCTGACCTTTTAAAAATTATCACTGGAAAGCTGAAATATTTACAATTATACCTGAAAACAATCTTTCTTCAATAGAAAGTCGACATTTTCTCTTGCAAAGTTCAATTATTTTTCTTAATTATCTATCAAAAGTTTCTGAAACAAAAACAAACAAAAAATTCATTTTTTTTATCTATTCTAAAATAGAAATAATTTTTAATTATTGTTGGTAACTCTGGATTTCTTCCTGAAAGTTATGGGGGCAGGCAGGGAGCAGGCATAGGAAAGGAAACTACCTTCTCCTGCTGCTGTCCCCTGCTGAGCCTACTCTAGCAGGGGTTGTGGAGAGCAGCTGTGTGGGTGCTGGGCTCTGCCAGGGTCCTTCTTTCCTGGCCCCTGTTCCCCTCCTGGTTTCCCCTCCCATAATGTCTCCAGTTGGCCCAGAGGCTCCAGAAATGTCTCACTCTCATCTCCCTCATGGTCTAAGGGGCAGTTAGTGGCATGTGCTGCGCCCCTTTTTTCTTAATTCTGGATCCCAACATGTCTGTTAGTATTATAAAACGAGATCAAAAGTACAAGTCAATAATCAATAAACTTCTTCACTATTGTTGAGGACAAATCCTACAGTAATCATAGCCAAATTAATAATCTCAAATGGAATTTTACCTGTGTATTATGTCCCTAGCATGCCTTTGCCTTTACATTGTGTTTATTTTTCAAACAGTATTTCAAGGCTGCACTGTGTATAATTTGCATAATTGGGAAACTATCTAGTTAGCTGCACTTCATAGTTTGGAATACATAGAGAACTGAAATGAGATCCTTCTGTTATGATTTATCTTATTTTAATATTTGTTTGGTTTAATGAAACGAGATATTAAAATCAAGGGATTTATTTCAATAAACTTTCTGAGTGCATCCATCTGAACTTAAAAAGACTGCAGAAAAGCCTGATAAATGAAGAACAAAAATTTAAGTACTGGAGAACAATACATCTAAAATTTGCATATTAAGAAAAAAATAGAGTTAGCGAGAAAAAAGGAAGAAAGGTCAAGGAAAATAACCACTAACAGGGAAAATAAAGGATGAAAAAAATCTTCGAAGACTTTTGCAAAGGCAAATATAGACTGTTCAATCAACATTAACGATCAAAGAATAAAGAAGGGAGAAAAATTATGTTCAGACCCCAGAAGACAAAAAATGTACATCTTTAAAACCATTTGATTCTATGTCCTTATCATAATAATGAAAATGAATTCATTAAAAACTGGCAGTGGTAACCTTTTAATATATTGCTATGAAGACTTTACCATTAATTTCAAAGTATTTCCAATTAGAGGCTGGATTAATTTTTAATCATATTTTAATGCAATTTTTATTACAAAGGTGGTTCCTTCCTTTTATAGACCATACAGTATTCACAGGGAAATGTGTATAGACCATCTAAAAACAGTGCAATCCTGAGATGTGGCAAAACTGTTTTTCTTCTGATTATCATTAATTAGACCATTTACTTGATATTCTCAATATGACTAAACAAATGAAGTAGCGTATATGGTCTTCATGGAATGAAGTAAGGGTAATTAGTTATTTGTGATCTTACATAAATGATCTTGAGTAGGCAATAATTGCATTGAATATGCATTAACTTTGAGAGAGACACTAGAAATTGACTAGAGAAATAATGGATTAGATAGCAAATATTTCATTTAAAAACTTCCCCTGAGTTAATACATGCATTAGTCATTGCTCTAATCATGCCCTTGGTGGAATAAGATGTTGTGAGGGTGCCTTAGCTACACATTATATTTGATTAACAAAAAGGTTCTTAATATTTTGTTTCTATTTCTTTACAGCCTGCCAAAGTATCACTTAGCTATTTTCTTTACTGAAACTTTTTCTTGAAATGTCCATAAGCATCTGAACTAAAAATATATTTTCCCACACTAATTCCCTAGTGCTTATTTTTTCATGCTTTACTATAGGTTTGGTTTACATTTTTTCTTATAGTATTCAAATGAAGACAAATTTGTTGCTGGAGTTTAGCATGTAACATTGCCTAATTGTGGCCAAAAAAGCCATCCTTCCCTGCATGCCCCCCAACTTTCTCTGCACCCCCTCCTTTCCCCTCCATCCTCAGCAGCATGTCCCCTCTTCCTTTTATTTGCCCTCTCTTCCACCTTCCTCTACCTACTGTTCCTGAATGAGCAGGGGTTTGGGGTGGAGGGCGGGGGTTGGCTCTCCAGAGTCAGCCCTGCCCTAATTGGGAACAGCAGCACCAGTGGTGGTGGCTTCTTTCTTCCTTGTGCCTTGACCCCCCTGTGCCACCACCAGCCTGGCAAAACCCTGAGGCAGGGGAACCATGAGGCAGTCACCACTGCTGTTGCTCTCCCCTGCTGAGCTTGGCTGCAGTGGTTCTGGTGCCTCACATAACCCTCCTAATCTACAACTCTCCCAATTCATTTCATGGGTGGGGGTGAGTAGGCAGCAGGGAAGGTGGCTAGGAAGGGCTCCAGAGCCACTTCAGCCAGCAGACAGCATTAGTAATAGCAATGGGTGGGTTTGACCACCCTACATTTGGTCCCAGGCTGGCAGGGAACACCCAAAGGGGCTGGACAATGATGAGAAACCCACTCACTGCTACAAGGCTACAGTGGGGAGGGAAAAGTCCTTGAACCTCCTCCTACAGCCTGTCAGCCAGGCACAGTTGCAATAGTTGACACGGGAAAGGGTGAATGGGAAGGGTTAGAATGTGCTGGTGAGGATGAAGGAAAAGGGGGAGGGTGCTGAGGGAGAGGAGAATAGGGAATCAGGTTTCTTATCTGGTTTGGAGACATAAAAAGTCCCTGCTGCTGCTCCCACAGTGTGGTCCAAAAGTGTGGTGTGACCATGCCACTGCATCCCCTCTGCATCTGTCCCTAGCTCGGGGAGCAATTGTGCACCCTCTTCTTCTTTCAGGCCTGCTGTGCCTCTGTTTATGCTCCACAATTTGTTCATGCCTATATTTGTTACTGTAGTCAGGGCTCCATCAAAGACCTGCAGACATGTTTCAAGGAATCTATTGTGAAGTACTTGGAGGAGAACAAGGTGATCAGGACCAGCCAGCATGGATTCACCAATAGTGAGACATGCCTGACCAATCTGATTTCCTATGAAGTGGCAGACTCTGTAGATGGGAGGAAAAGCAGTGGATGTGATTTACCTTGATTTAGCAGGGCTTTCGACACCATCTCTCACAACTTTCCCATTAACAAGCTAAGGAAATGCAAACTAGACAAAAGTACTGGAAGGTGGATACATAACTGGTTAGATCATCGTGTTCGACAGTTAGTCATCAGTGGCTCAATTTCTAGTTCAGAGGAGGGATCAAGTGGGGCTCCCCAGGGGTTTGCCCTGGGTCTGATATGGTTTAATATCTTCATTGATGGTGGGATCAAGTGCAATTTAGCTGGAGTTGCAGACACCCTGTGGAGTAGGGCTAGAATCCAAAATGACCTAAATATACTGGAGAAATGTTCTCTGATTACTCAGATGAGGTACATCAAGGGCAAGTGTGAAGTCCTGCACTTGGGATGTAATAATGGCATGCACAAATACTGAATGGGGAATGACTGGCTAGACTTCAGTACTGCAGAGAAGTACCCGGGATTACAGGAGAACATAAGCTGTATAAGAGCTAACAGTGTGCTCTTTTTGCCAAAAAAAGCCACAAACATCCTGGGTTGTATTAACAGAAGCATCACTTCTAAATCAAAGGAAGTGATTAGTCTGCTGTATTCAGCACTGGTAAGGCCTGACCTGGAGACTGTGTCCAGTTTTGGGCCCCACACTTTGAGAAGGATATGCAGATTTCAGAAACAGCCCAGCACAGAGCTACAAAACTGATTAGGGTTTTGGAAGCAAAATTTATGAGAAATGCTGAACAGACTAGGATTATTTAACTGAAGAAGAGAGGATTGAGGAGGGATTTAATAACAGTCTTCAAATACCTGAAGGGTGATTGCAGAGAGGCCAACCATGGGCTTTTCTCTTTGGCCATAGGGGGCAGGACTTGAAGCTGCATAAGGGGAAATTAGATTAGAGATTAGAAGGAACTTTCTGACTGTGAGGGTGGTAAAGCATTGAACAAGGTACCTAGAAAAGTTGTGGAATCTCCATCCCTGGAAGTTTTCAAGAGCAGGTTAGACAGACAATTGGCTCGTTGACCTGCCTTGAACAAGGGGATGGAGTAGATGACCCTGTTTGGTTTCTTCCAGCCCTACTTTGCTATGGTCCTATGACCCTATGCTAGGAGAAGCACACTCCCCTAGCATGTTCTTCTCAGTAGGAGTGAGAATTATTTTCAATAATAATGAAACTTTAATGTGTGTGTCTATAAAAAAAAAATGGTGATGGGCTGGAAATTGATTATCCATAACAATAACTGGAACCTCTCCTTTTGATAAAGTTAACTACCTCCTTTTAAAAGTCAATGGAAGACAAAGTATGTATTTTTTCAAATTCACTCAGGTGCACACAAAAATCTGAATCCTACTGCTCTGAGTGTATTTGCCCCATATCATCTTAAATGACTTTCAGTAGAGTTTAATCACACTCAGGTGCTTTCAGGAGTGGAATCTTTTTTTCCCCTTAAGCAGAATGACTACAAAAATAACTTTTTCTCCTGTTGCTCATTTCTTCCGAAAGGAGCAACCCCTCCGCAAAAAACCCTCTCCCTAAAGCCTGCACTCTCTCCTATACAGACCTTACTGTTTCTCAAAGAGGAGTCAGTGACACCGAAAAATTCACTAGCTAATCTGTGTTATATGAAAGACATATGCGTTATAATGACTTACAAATTAGGGCTTCTGAGGCCTTGGGATGGTTATTCAGTAAGTAGTTTAGGTCAAACCCACCTCTCCCCCAGATCTGAGAAAGGGTACTTTGTAGTCAAATGCTTATTTAACACCTCTTCGCAGCTATATATATATTTATTCCAATAAAAGACATCACAAAAACCCTTGTTTCTCACATATTTCCTAGACCACCATGACTACATCAGTCCAGAAGCTACAAGGAAAGAGGCACCCTGCATATATATTCCTACCCATAGCATCCACATCTGCCACTGTGAGATACAGGCTATTGGGCTAGGGGGACCTGTGTTTGACCCTGTAAGGCACTTATATTCAAACTAGCAAACCTGCGTGTCACTGCAGAAGATCAATTTGTTTTTGAATTTTTTTATAACCTTTTGTCATAATCATCATCATCTTCACTTTATGGTTTATGCATCATTGCAATGTTGAATATTGAGCGGAGCATTTACTGAACAGCGCTTCATCGTTATATCACTATGAATTGCGTGTAGGCCGACAGATCTGGCCTCCGGAATAAGAGATTTAATTTATATAGATTCAATGGTAATGGACTGCAATATAAAGTCCTAAAATAGAGAAGTACCTTGTCATCAGGCCTTTATGTTAGTGACAGCAAATGTGGAAGAGGAGAAAAAAAAAATCACAAATATGAGACTATTTTTAATGGCTGCTCAACACAGCCTCCGGAGTCAGAAATTTCTTAATCATGGATTAGCTCTAAGCCTAGTAATTTGTCTGCATCAAAAATGAGCCCATTTGATATTATGTCAATATATTTAGTATCCTCTTGGTTTCACAGTGAATTTATTCTCATCTCATTTTTCTGTTTACATTTTATACAAATCTTTATAAAATAATATGTAACAAAAGATTAAAGGATGAATAGTGAGGTAATTCCTCAGCTTCCCCTTAGTTTCTTTTCTGTCTCCTACTCACACAAGACACTTTTTGGGAATACATTTTTCTGTCATTGATTCTCTTCTTACAAGAGGGAGCACAGGCTACTGTTTAGAGCATCTGTCACCTTCCCTTCTGACATATGCACTGCCACTGCATCCTTTGAAAAGCAGCTCACAGGTTAAAAATACTTTGAGCAAGATGTGTTACTCTTCCATGGAGTAACTTACTATGAGTCCTATAGAGCTTCTTGTATAATAAGGTGTCACACAATGGTAGTAAAGGTGACAGAACTCGTCCTCATATAAATGTTAAGTGTTACTGTTGAATTGAATAGTTTCACAGAGTGGTGAATTGGTGTTTCTAGTAGTATGCAGATAGGTTCACATAAAGAATATGTAGCTGACAGATAGTTGTATTTATAATGTGGTGTTTTCTGCCAATCTATGAGATCAAATGTTAAAGTTCTGTATTCACTAAGGTCTTTCAATACAACAAAAGGTTAAGAAGTTAGATGTGGAAATTCTTTATTAATCTAAATGCTTTAAGTGTCATAGTCACATTTTAATAAATACCTGATCAAATATTTATGTTTTAAACTGTGTGTGTGTGTGTGTGTGTGTGTGTGTGTATAAGTCACCTTTACACCCTGAACTTCTTAGTATTTGTCTTTGTAAATTCTTTAACTTACTCCAGACGAGAGAGGGAGAAAAAAAAGCCTACACACATCTATTTCACACCACTGTATAGCTACAAGCCTCTAGTTCTCAGTTTGGGTTGCTTCTGGAAAATTTCATGGCAGGGAGCACAGAAGCAGGATTGAAGTAACAGGACTAAAGAACTGGAGTTTTCTGGCACTGACGGTGCTCCAGGTCCATCAGTCTTTCCTTCAAATAGTGATTCAAAGATTGGAGAGTTAAATTTGTTACCTCACGATGAAATGTTTGACTGAATAAAATAAGCAGATTCCAACGATATGGAATATACCCTTAAAAGGGAAGCCTGTATGTACCATTGTCAGACTTAATAAAACATATATTACACTGACAAGGACCCCCAGTAAATAGAATTTGGCGTTGTGCCTGAGACTGGTCTGTGCTGAAAAATTGGCATTCATTGACTGGGTATAGTAAATAAATATTTAAACTTGAGATCCTGGAGATCCAGTTTTATGACAGGTGTAAGGATAGGCTTGTGAATTGATTTCTAATATAGTCCAGACTCAACAATTCAGTCACATATTTGCAAATACATGGAACTTCACATAACATGATAATGCAGAGAAGGGTCATTTCCTGCAAATTGGTTTATCCCTCTTTATCTACCTAAAAGATGGCAAGGGATATGCAGTGCATACTTAATGAAGCATTCTCTCTCTTTTTTGTGGTACTGAAGGCTTTTTCTAGGTCTGTGTATTTTGTTTTTCCAGCTGCAAACCAAAACAAGTGAAGTGGAAAAAAATGGAGGAGACATTTTATTCAGAACCAGCATGTACCCAGAACTGGCAATATATTCACACTAGTGTTTTCCTAGAATTTCCCAAAATTGCAAGTAATTGGCTATAGAGGAACTACATCCATGTATGCACTGAGGTTTCCGTCTAAGTATTCTGGAACTGAATTACGTTTCTGTTTTGGGAGTGGGAAATGGAATTATTAACTTTGCATTTAAATAAAAGTCATGCAAACGAGGTCCCTATCACCATTAACAACTAATATTGTTTCTGTAACAGCAGGATGCAGTGCCCTTTAAAAAAATATTAATGTTTAATCTGTAACATCATTAGACAGCCCATATCACTATCTATTGGATCACTACTCTGGCTCTTCAGTATAACAAGGGGTTTCAGACCTTTAATTTTCTGCCAATTTAACTGGATTGAGGACAACTAGTGTTTCAGCATTTCAACCCAATGATGCTAGCTGCTGCCTCTTGACAACTTGTAAAGGCAACGAAGAAGTCTGACCTTCATATTTCAGAGAAAAAGTATGGATCCTTCTACTAATGAGCAATGTGTCTCCTGTATATGACTTTGCAGAATGACAGTTGGATCTTACATCTTTCACTATTTTTAAATACTAAAAACTCTTTTAATCAAAGGACATAAACATCTCTTTAAACACAAGGTCTAGGAAATACCTTGAGCTATGGCTATTACTGTTCTAAGCTGAAAATCCAAAGCATAGCTGTACAGAGGTTTAAAGAGAGTGACAGATTCAGTGTGTACATACCAAACAAAATTCAGGAAAGCAGCTGTATTCAAAGGTCACTTAGGCAAATGTTGAGTTTTAAGCACATGCTTAAATGTGATGTTATGTTGAGGGGACAGGTATTGAGTATTGAAGAGACGGGAATTCTTTGCTGAACGTGTGTGCTGGATTTTGCTCAGGAAGCACAAGAGGCTGCAACTGATGTTGAGATTCAGACTCTAAACATTACCCTTTGGATAAGAATTAGGGAGTTTTGCTGCTCTGGGAACTGACCGTGCAGCCACAATTCCCAGTGCAGGAAAAACCTGGAGCAGCCCAGCTCTGCAGCTTTTGCCTGCAGCTGCCAGGTCACTTGAGTGTCTCCCTGCCAGCAGAATACCCCTGCCAGAGAATAGCCCCCCCCTGCTGTGCAAACCTGGCCCAGCCCCACAAGCCCCGAACTGTGAAGGGGTCCTCATGGTGGGGGGCTACTTTCCCCCACTCTTCCCTCTGCTGCTGACAGTCGCCATACGGCAGAGCTGGGAAGAGGGGCCACTCTGGCAGCAATTGCTGGTAGAAACACACCAGACTCCTTCCCGTGAAGCAGCCTCCTGGCTGGGCTGTGGTGAAGCTTGGGACCAGGGCATCTGCAGAGACAGCAACCCCCCTTTCCCTACTCCCTGATCAGGCTGTGCATGGGGCTGGGATCAGGTCAGTGACACCTGAAGGGGAGGGGCAGCAGGACACTTGGGTAGAGCAAAGGAGCTCTGCCTAAGGCTGGAGCAGCCCTGTGCAATATTGCCTGGGATTGTGGCAGTCATGCTCTAAATTAAGCCCTAATGCTTGATAAAGAGTTCTAACAGAAAATGCTTTAGGCTAGTACACATCCATCCTGGGTTAATTTACAGCAGGATCTGCCATTTTTAAAGTGCTGTATGTGCCTTAAATGTCTGATCTGTTACTGCTGTAAAGCACTTTGTGCACTTAAAGTGCATTAAGTGTAACATCTGTACCCAGCTTTGGCAGGCACGTACACACATGCCAAATGTCTGCTCCAACACGTGCCAACTAATTGAGTCTGCTGGAGTGTGTCAAGTAATGTGCTCCACCAGCCGCTGTCACATCTATTCAGCATCCCCCACTTCAAAATGAGCTTTAGTTAGAGTGCCCCTGCCACCATTTTGAAGCACACAACACTGAAAACAAGCAAACACTGTGGGCACTTTAATTAGAGCAGTTCTTGGCCTCAGGCCTCACTATGTATCTGGGCCCCATCTCAGGCCCCCTTCTCTAACCCGGACCCTGCCTCAGGCTTCACTCCAAGATCCTGGGCCCTGTGCTTTATTTTTGGGGTGTGCTCCCCTAGCCTTTCCCCTGCATGGAGTAACCCACAAGGCAGCAGGGGCTGAGGCTTTCTGCCACCCCCTACTCGCCCTTCACTGGGGAGGGACAAGTGTGGCATTTCCTGGAAGCTGCCATGCCAGAAGCAGCCCTACCACACCATCTAACCCTAGCAGAGTATAGTTTTACATTATGCCCCAAGATCAGGAACCTCCACCCTCCCTATAGCTCCTGCTCTATACCTCCAAGACGTTATGCAAGCAGCATTTTCAGCTAGGCAATGTTCCTCTTCCAGCACCTTGCAGTAAACTGCTGGCTCTACTGCTCAGGGCCTGTTTTTATCATTCACAGCTGTGCCCTCTTCCCAATCAGATGGCCTCCTGCTGGCTGTGAGACTCCTGATTGGGCGTGCAGCCACCTGTAGGCTGCTCTGCTGCTTGCCCATGCCCTTCTGAGTGACAAGCACAAGCTGTGCCTTGTCACAGTCACATGCTTAACTTTTTGCTAGATACGGTTCAGTGTTTTAGAAATTAGATTAGTAAAAAGCATCTATGGAAGGAAATACATCTTTGTTCATTTATCAGATAGTGCAAAAAATGCTAAATATTCAGGACATTTCTACAATAGGCCAGATGGCAGCGTTGTGTAACTCTGCTGCAATGAGCACCTTTACAATTTTTTTTTTTGTAGTAGTAGTATAGTAACAACTATTTGCAGGCCAGCAATATATGGCAAGCCTGTAATGACTAAATTGTGATTGATAATATCAATTTGTGAGCGGTACTGCTGCCACAATGTCCCATAGCAACAAAAGGCATTCTGTAAAGAATTTCCCACTTGTGCACTGATTATAGTAATAATGATGAAATTGTTTTGAAAGTATTTCTAAAAGTCTGATCTTCCAGCTGGGACTGGTGTTTGAAAGAAATAAAATCTCCTCTCAAATTTCTAATTCAGTGCCAAAGTTCATTGCATTTTAAAGATTACCCTGAATATTTTAAGTCATTTAATTAAGAGATGGAAGAACTTTATGGCAAACTTTCACCTCTTGTAAGTAGCTCATACCACTTCCATTGTGTGAAAGCAAATTGCAGTGGTTAATAGTATGCTTCAGTGCCTAATGGCATCCACTATATGTATGAAAAAATCCAAATCAATGGATAAGTCACTAACAGAATTCATTGTTTTCTCATTTTCTTTTCTCATATTCCTGTGGAATATGTCCATAATCTGTCTAGCAGAATACTACAGCATTAAAAGATTCTTCCTAACCTACATCATTCATAGGTCATTTATGTGAAGTTGCAAAAAAATGGAAATATGCTCCAATTGTGCAATGTGTTCTTTTTATTTTAATGCTCATTAAATTTCCATGGAAATAAACATATGGTGACGCTCAATGAGAAGGGAAAGGTCAGGTTTTATTGCATAGGGAAACCAAGATTAATCTGTAATCAACAAACATGTAGGAAGGGATTGGATGCAATTAAATACAGTATTAGACTCTTGTCGTTCATAGTCGCAATGTTTTTCCCACATATTTATAATATTTCTTGTATAGATATAGGGGGAAATTATAAATACACTTCTATATTTTAGTGAAATGTATAATCAGTTGTTTCATGATACCAAATTATTTTGGGTGGTCAAGTTTCAAGCTGATGGAAAGGAGCTGCAGAAAGATCTCACCAAGCTAAGTGAGTGGGCAAAAAAAAAAAAAAGGCAGATTAGATTTGACATTGACAAGTGAAGAGAATGTACACTGAGAAAAATAGCCTCAATGCTGGGTTCTGAACTAGCTGTTCAACTCAGGAAAGGCATTGTAGATAGTTCTCTAAAAACATCAGCTCAATGTGCAGCTGTGACCAAGTCAATACTGTGAATACTGCGTGCCATTCTGGTCCCCGCATCTGAAAAGGGAATAGAGGTCTACAACATCATGAAGGGGTATGGACTAAGTGAACAGGGAACACCTACTGAAATTATTAGGTGGCAGGTTTAAAACTAACAAGAGAAAATACTTTTTTTAATGTAATGCATAGTTAACTTGTGGAATTCATTGCCACAGGAGGTGGCAGAGGCAGATAGCATAGCCAGGTTAAAAAAGGGACAGAATAAGTTCATGGATAATAGATCTACTAATGACTATTGAACTGTGCCAGTCCTGTAGCCCCAGAAACTGGCACAAGAAGCAAGGGGGAGTTCCCACTTTTGTACAGAAAATCATAGGTGTTAGGGTCACAAGCCAACAGGCTGATGGGAGGGAAGCAGGTAAAAGGTAAAGACACATCAGCAAAGTTGTAACATACACTCATCTTAAATCCAACCCCCACCACCCCACAAACCCCCAGAGGTGTCCCCAAACAAGACTTTAGTCCCTAGAGTCTTCAAATAGCAGCCTGAAGATGCCTCCAAGTCTGAGCCCAGCTCCTTCAGTCCACAGCCCCGGCTGACCGAGCCACCGTGACCTCCAGCTCCACGGCCCTGTGTAGGGCTAACCAGGTTCCATGTACGCCCTCCTATCTCTTCCTCATACTCCAGCCACAAGCTTCCTCTGTATTTTTCCCTTGCCCCATGCCCCAGCTCCTGGAGGTTTCTGGGAGTTGTAGTCCAAATTAACAGACACCACAGCTCTGCAGGCAGCTCCTGGTTTCTCCTACTGTTACAGTCGCATTACAGAACAAAATGGTTGGATGTGTTTCTTCTGGCATCTCTAAACCAATAATGATGGATGCCAGGAAAGGTATAGCAAAGGGGATAGATCACTCTAGATATATCTGGTTGGGTGCTCTCTCTCTAAAGCATCCACTTCTGCCCCTGTTGGAGATAGGATAGTGGGTTAAATGGACCATTGGTCTGACCAGTATGGTACTTCTTATGGGCTAGGCTGTGATCTGTTTTATATCCTTGGGCAGGGGCACTGTTAGGTTCTGCCTAAATCCCTGTCTTGACTGCCTACACTTCAGGAAATTGCATAAAATAGAGTTTCCATAAAGTTGCTATATGTGCTCCTGTATATGCAAGTTAAAATGAGTGCTAACAGACAGGGAGACAAAGGTCTAGAGCCAATTCCCTATGTTCCTGGAGACATATCGAGGGATACATTTTATGGCAAATCGTGATCTTATGTAAGGTATGGCCGTCCCAGAACAGATAAGGGCAGCAGAAGGCACGTTATGACTCTTAGTCACAATTTGCTTTGGTGTACTTCTTGGACAGAACAACAAGGTGGTGCTTTAGACACAAGGTTCATGGGGTAGACATAGCCAGGTTTCCTTTTATTTTCATACTGCTAAAGAAGTATCAGAGTTCCTGTGCACTGCACTGCTGTATAAACAAAGAGGAGCATGGATACTTGTCTGAGGAGGAAGACATTGAAAGCTCCTGAAATGCCATTAGAAACTGGAATTCTTAATTATTTTAAATCCTTCCCATTTTTCAAGGTTAGTATTGTTTAACTTTTAACTATTTAGGACAGCTAGAGAGAAATATCTTTAAATGGTGAAATCATTTGTAATTGGCAAGGAAGCTTGTGGACAATATCTTTTATTGGGCAAATTGCATATTTGCAATAGACAAAGACGAGCTTTTGGGCATCACAGTACCCTTCCTGAGGTCAACAACATCACTTCAACACTACCAAAATCATTTGTAATCATGTCATTGCTATTGGTTCCTGTTCTGTTATTTCTCTACAAAGAAATATTTAATTGCTTGGCTAGTGCAAGGCAGCTTGTAAGCTATATATTTTCTGTATGTCTACTGTAGCTTTTACAGTGATATTTCTCAAGTACGTACTCTTAATTCTGAATCACAGCGTGATAAGACCACAAGGCTATGAAACAAACAAGTTCACCTGGGGTACATTAAAAAAAAAAAAGGAACTCAACTGATAGGTCACCAAGATTAATTGTCTTGTCTGAAATGCTGCAGCACTTCTCCATAGCTCTATTATTGAAGACAGGACAATATTAATCCATCTAATACAAAGGAAAAAAAAGAAGTACACTTAAAGTAACACTGAGTTTCTAAGCTGGACTGGAAAATGGAAGTGGTGTGTCTGAATACTGTGAAAGTCTCCAAGCATTTTATAATCTTATATTACATACTAGCAAGCACACTATTTATGGGAGTACTCTGAGTCCTGTCATCAGGTAGCTAGACACATTAAGGGCAAATTGTGGAAGGAATGTCAAACTTTACTTTATAACCACTTCTATTATTACTTATTGCTTGCATGATAGGTACTGTATAGACTGACAAAGAACCATGTTTTCTGTTCAGAGAGCTTTTTTTTTTAAATTTTAAATTATGGATTATAATTACTGTAGTGACAGTTTTCTTACTTGATCTGTATTAAATGGCAGTTTTATAACTGATAAATATACTAAAGTAAAAGACTTTATAACAAAATTGGATGGAAAGGCCAGCTAAAAACATAATGTCAGGCTTCTGGGTCAATTGAAACCACGTCCAGAGTATAGTGAATGAAATCAGCAGGTTACACAGAATTGTGAGTATAAAGAAAAATGCAGCAGGGTACTTCATCCTTTATGCCCCAAATCCCTAATAACATGAAGACAATGCAATTCTTCTAAAAGAATAATACATGAGACACCTGTTGTAAGTGTAGACCACAGCCATCAAGCCAATGGTCTTTTCAGTCTGGTTTTCTTTTTAATAACAGTAGCCAGTTCCTGATTTTCAGTAGAAGGTAAAAACAACTGCTCATTCAGTTAACTCCTACTTTTATTTTAGAAAGTGCACTTATTTATAATACATTTTTATCTCTGGAGGGATTGGGGCTTATTTTAAATGTAGTAGAATTTATTTGAGACAAGCTTAGTTTAACCATGTGTCTAGGTGAATCTTTCCATCTTTAAGTGGCTGAGTAATAAGAGAGAGCTAGAAAAAGAGATAACTAGGAATCAACAGGATATTCTATTTTCATTTGGTCATAAAGTGCCTTTGCAGAACAGAAATAGATCACTGAAAAGAAAACAGACATAACATTGAATGCCAGGTTTAGTCAGCTGCATATCTGTGCGGGGGCAATGAGGGCAGCAGCCCCAGGCAGTGCCTCTGTTGGGGGTGCAAAAATAGCTGTGATGATTGGTATCGCAGCAGCTGGGGCTGCCCTGGATTTTGCACAGCTCTCTAGGGCACAGAGGTGCCCAGATATGGCTCTCAGTTTAGTTATTTATAATCATTAAATCATATTGATAAGATCACAATATCATATACATAAGCATAATATCAGAAGACTGGACTGACTGAATCATCCATTTATGAGGTGATGGCAGGCATTCACTTAAAAAAACCCTTGAAAAAACACCAATATGCTTATCTAGTGCATAACATATGCATCAAAATACACTAATAACTGTCCGCATCATAATCTTTATCGAATTGAACGGATAATCGTAGCTAAATCACCAATTTTCTGAGTGGTCCAGTGTCTCCACAGTTTGGAGGGGAATAGGGGTTGACATGATAAGGCTGACTTCTTTTTGTTCAGAGATTAAAACAGTAGCCTTCACTTCACTTTCATATCATTTGATGGTTTGGTTATCAGAATCCCTTGAGCTTCGTTTGGAAATAGTACACAAACTGGCACAGGCTACCAGAGATCTATGCTGTGCTATTACAGAAATAAAACCTACCCAAGAAATGTTTAGATGTATTTCATTTTCATACAAAAAATGATTAGTATTTGGATCAAAACTCAAACACAGCTTTTGCTGTAACTTAATCAATAATATTTTGGTATCTATGTACTTTTCTGGGAAGCTTATAAGTGTTTTGTTTTTCCCTGTTACTAAATAAGCAAAATTCTGTACTTTAGGGATGTCAAACTTACCCTGTGTCTTTGGGACTGGTAGAGGTGCCAGGAAGTTTGAGTGAAGGCAACTGGGGGGTGGAGCCTGCTGCAGACATCCAGGGCAAGAAGCCCTACTGGGCAAGCATATTTATGGTGGTAAGTGAACACCACTTGCAGTAATATGTATCATCACTGCCATTTACCCCATTCCTGTGTCCCTATCTAGCCATGAGGATTCCTGTGGTCTAGATCTGTCCCAGTGGGTGGGGTAAATTTGACACCCTGTAACATGCGGCCTTCTTGGAGCCGGTTAGAAGTTGGCCCACCAACCTGTTTCTGAGCTAACTGCTGATCTCTCTCTCCTACCACGACTTGATGGAAAATGATTAAGGTATTAGACTGCCCATTTCCTTCCCCGATGCCAGGGCACTATCTGCAGCTCCAAACCTCCCCTACACCACAGTCCATGCCTTGCAGATGGCAGCTCTTAATGTTTCCGGCTCCACACTGGGCCCCGTAACCCTCTAGTCTAGACCCCAGATAGATCCCTTCTTATCAGACGGCCTACTCTGCCTTCATTCTGGGCTGCCTAGCTCTCTCCCCCCTTTCCCCTTTTGGGTATGGCCTGCCCAGGCCCTGGCCTCACCCAGGCCCTGGCCTCGCCTCAAAGGCCAGTCAGAACCCCAGGCCCCCAGATCTGGACATCTTCCACAGTGGGCCCCTGGCCCTTTTGACCCTTCTGGTCCTGGCCCCAGCAATGACCAGTCAAGGGTGCCTCAAGTCAGGCTGCTGAGCGACTAGCTCACACTCTCATACATGGGTCTACCTTCTCAGGCCATACTACAGGTTTACCCACCCAGTTGTGGAGGCTGGGGTTATTAAAGACCCACCTTTCACTGGGATGATAACTGGCCTGGCATTTCCTGGGGGGCTTCCACACCACCAGGAGCCCTATCAGGCCACCCATACCCAGCCGGGTGCAGTTTTAGGTCATGCCCAGGACCAGGAGCCTCCAAACCATTCCCATAAGCTCCTGCCCTTACCTTGAAGCTATTCCTGAGCCTCAGCTCCACCAGCTGATGTCTCTCTCACAGCTTCCAGCAGCAAATTGCTGCTTCACCCTGTATGTATCCTGGGTCTCAATATGGCTGCTGTACTCAAGCACCTGGCTGCTGCCTGCTCCAGCCCTTAATGTGGCAGGCACCAACATGTGCCCTGCCACATGCCTTTACACACAAAATACATATAGGAATGATTCACAGCAGCGTAGAGTGTTTATTTTGGCTGTTGTAAAAGTATTAATAATAAAATGAGAAAGCAAAAGTTGAACGCAGTCAAATAGGAAAATTATAGGTCACTAATTCTCTTTAAAAATCTAGATAATTCCATTTATCAGTGGAATATAAAATAAAGCATGTAGATCAATATCTATGACATGAAAAAGTTGTCATAACTTCTCAATGTATAAAATAAAGGCACAGGAAGCAATATGATATAGAGAGAAGATTCTTCAAGATGCCTGATCACATGGGTTACTTGGTATTTCTGGGCAGTTAATTATCTTCTCCCTCCCTTTAATAGTAGTTGTCAAAAGGGGAGGGGGGGAGTACCATCAACTGAACTCAAACACCTAATTTATTTTTTGATAGAAGATAACTGCTGACCTGCTTCTTAGGATCAGTTTAGTTTTCATCTTCCTCATGAATAGGAGCCTTTCTAGTTGCCAGAATGATTTACTGCCCATGCTGCTAAGCAGGCATACTTTCTGAGCTGATGATTCTATTGTTTCTTAGCTCTCAGTATTAACTCAAACATACCAAATCTAAGTGTATTCTCTGAGCTGATGTTGCTGAAGTATCTCTCATATTTGCCCATTTGTCCTACTGTAATAGAGGGTCTTTCAGAACTAGATCCAAACCTTTCTTTTGGGAATCTAGAAGTCATTTATTATCCTTTCACTTTATGATGAAATGGTTACAGGAAAGCCAAGGCTTTACTAGCTTCTATCCTGTGCTCTAGGAAAGAAAATGGAACATATCTTTTTGAAAGAACATAATGCCTACAAAGGTACTACCATTCACAAAGGACAGAGAGCAGATACAGACCTTGTTACCTAAGAATCAGCAGCCAGATATGAAACTTCAGGGCACAGCTGTCCATGGCAACACTGCTCATGACAGTGACCCCTTCTGCAAGTGAAATAGATATCTAGTAAGAGTAATATCCACAGAAAAATAGATGCTACCATTTCACCAAGCAAGAATAATACTTTGCAATCATGGAGACATTGTCATTCGGGAGCATCTAGAAGCCTGAAGGAAGCTTAGATATAAGCCTTAGTAATCAGTAGTTGGCATTCAGCCTTCAATGGTGACTAACCCTATGACTCCATGTTCTGCATTTATGTGCCTTTTACAATTACGGAAACCAAAGAAAGCTGTTTGTACAATAGGCCATATTTTTAAGAAGTATCTTTCATTTGGACCTGTGTAAATGGGTCTTCCATTGTAGGTAAATTTAGTGATGCTTGAAAACCATATACAGGTACTTGCAAAAATGTTCCACCTGGCTATGGATATTTGGGGAGGTTAGACTGACTTTAAATGGCCACCTGATCTAAGTTAAATTGGGATAGGGGGTTAGTGAGGGGTTGAGGGAACCGTGGGGCAAGCGGGCTCTGGGGGGGGATCAGAGGTCCATGGGGGGATTGGGGGGTCAGACATGGTTCATGGGGGAGACTGGGGGCAAACAGAGCCCACCAGGGATCAGGCAGTATCTGGGGGTGGGAAATCATGGGAGCAGGCAGCATCCATGGGAGGGATTAAGGGGCTAGTGGGGTCTGTGGGGAGGGCTGGAAGGCAGGGTCTGTTGGGGATTAGGGGGCAGGAGGGATCCATGGGGGGGTTGCTGGGATCCAGGAGGGTTTGGCAGGACCCCCCCTATGGGTCCCCTATGAGCTTGTGTGACCCATAGGGGATTTTGGGGGGATGGGACACTCTCTCCCCCAGGGGCCGGGGGATATTTTTAGCCCCTACTCCTTCATTCCCAGATAGACAACACAGCTCCAGTAAACCTACCCTTCCATCCCTCCCCTCACTGGGACTTACTTCTTGGCTCCTAGCATCAGGAAACACTGATAAAAACAGCACCGGAAACAGCATGTGGGGTGGAAGTTTGGTGGGCTCAAGGGAGTTGCGGGGAAAGCTGACCGGTCCATGATAGGGAGGTTGTCCACCTAGGGGTGGGACAAGGGGCTCGGGGACTAAAAATAGCCAGGTGCTAGGCAGGTGTGTAAGAAAAGGGCAGCCCTAGGGCTGGGCTAGTGGCTAAGTTTTTCGAGCCCCGGGGGCTGCAGTGGAAACTGTACAGAAGTTTGGGACAGTTAGAGCAGTCTAAAAATGGCCAATCTGATCTAAGTTAGACTACCTCAGAGGCAGGGTTAATTTAGATTGGGTCAGTCATTTTTAGATTGATCTAACTTTCCTGAAACTTCTGTACAGCTGGCAATTAGATCCACCCAAGTAGTGTAAGATCCACATCTGGGCAAACAAAGTTAGATCAGGTGGAGCCATTTTTAACACAATCTAACTTCCCCCTAACATCCCCAAATATCTGTGTGCACCCTCCATGTGGGAAAACTGTGGCTAGACTGGGGCTTTGCAGAAAATCTAACTGTACAAGTTAAAAAAGAAGTAATATAATTTATATGAGTAAGTTACAATAAATTATTTTAACAAGATACTCTTCTAAATTGTGAAACATTTCTGAAGTGTAAAAATGCACCTGAAAGAAACCCCATGCTTTATTTTTAATTCACATATTGGCTGGCTCATTTCTTAAGAAGCTTATAGCCAGACATATCCATAGATTAATGTATGGGACTCCTATCGAAGTCAGTAAAGGATTTAGCAAGCATTGGAGACCATTTACTATTATTTCTAAATAAGGAGTTTTATTAAACTGAATTTTATTCACAAAAGGCCTTCATTTTTTTCCAGTTAAGACTGTTGTCTTAACTCTGTTGGAATCTAATGTGAACTAAATCAAGTCATAAAAGCCATGCAGATAAATGATGGTTGAAATTCACTGTTTGTTTCTTTCCGTGTAGATATAAATATTCTCATATCCAAATCTGTTACATCCTTTTCTAAAATACTTTTCAGTGGTGTAACGATCACCAACATGAAACTAATAACAACAAAACTGAATTAAAGGAAGTGCTGAATTTATGGCT
Source organism: Alligator sinensis (assembly GCF_000455745.1). NCBI lineage: Eukaryota > Metazoa > Chordata > Crocodylia > Alligatoridae > Alligator > Alligator sinensis. The sequence goes on along the minus strand of NW_005841911.1, from coordinate 240,847 downwards.
TAGCCAGCATAAATCTATCAAGTTTGATAGGGTTCTAAGCACAGTTTCTAATATCATTTCACGCTATGTTGCACAGTTCCTCACCAAGTTTGTAAATTGCCTTATAAGACAATACAATATAGAAGGAAGCAAAAACACAGATAAATCATTCCTTGGATTACTTATTTGTTATTTAGAAACATGCATTTTAAATTTGTTATTTAGGGACATGCATGTTAAACTATAACAAAAAATTTGAATATTTGCTGCTTATTTATCCACTGATAAAAATTTACTGTAAACGATTCATTCATTCAGGCTCACATCTCCCACCAATGAAGAATGACCCAACCACCAGATTACAGAATGTTCTGGGATTGAGGCATTTTCTACTTTTCCTGTTAAAGTTGTTTTGTAGTTCAGGAAAGAATTGAAGATTTACCAGGTCAGAGGGAGGGAGCATGAATCTATAGCCTTGTGATTAAGGCCAGCCATCTGTGAGGGGAGTCCATCTTCCTACCACCATTTCTTTTATTTTATCCATTTTTTTTTCTGTGTGTGTGTGAAATACATAATAACCTTAGATATCAGACAGTTGACAAGCTGCTTATGTCTGTCAAGACAGACATTTCTGGGAATGACCAAAAACAGAACTTTACGTGTAAGGAGAACTTTAAAGCTGAGGAGCTTCTGTGCTTCAGACATCTCTAGCAAAGAAACAGCTGAATTGGAATTGTCAAGATTGCAATTTTGGACTTAGATGCCAATATTCTGTTTAAATACAATGTTATTCTGCCTAAGTCCTCTTTTCTCTGTATGCATACCACCTTCCAAAATGATATAACCCCCATCTTGAGGAACTTCCAAACTATGTAAAATAGATACTATATGGTATGGGAAATCAAGAAGCAAGAGTTAGGACTGAAGATGTTACAGACATGGGAGCAGCATAGGATGAAAACATAGAAACAATTTTGGGAAAAGAAAATGAATGTTTCAAGAAAGAAAGCAGAACTGGTGGTGTGTGGTTCTGGTTTGGGTACAAGGGTGGGAGAAATGCTATACTTAGCGGCAGAGCTGCAAAGGACCCTGATATATATAAAAAAGCCAGTGTTCAGAGTGCAAGTTCTCTGATGTATACTTGTAAGTGTACATATAGATTTTGCATGTTTCCCCCAAAGCCTTTTGAAAATAAATGCCACAATTTGAGTATATCTAAAAGACCATGGGTAACATGTAGGTAAAATTTAGAATAGAGAAAAAAAGATTAAATTCAGTAACTTCCCGAATTTCTCAAAACCCATTTCTGCCTTTTTTCAGATATTAGCCATAAAGGAGTTGCCATTCTGCATTCAGACCTAATGGACTATATAGTCTGGTACCTTGTCTCTAGTAGGATATAGAGAAAGCTGCAAGAAAAAACTTTAATGGAATAAATTGTCCTTTGGGTAAGTCCTTTACTCACTCCTGCCACTTAGTAGTTGACTTATGACCTGAAACATGTGGGTTTATCCTGTCAGTTCTGAACTTACGTGATGTAAGTCTTAGTCTAATCATTATCCATATATATGTAATATTATCCTTTCTATCTTACAAAACTCTTCCTGTTATCTCACGGCAATCAATTCCAGAGATTAATTGTGCATTGTGCAAAGCAATTACAGTATATTCTTTAATCCACTCAAAATATTACTTTTCTTTTTAATTGAATGTCCCCTTATTCTTGCATTAAGAGAAAGAATAAACAGGAGCATCTGATTAAACGTTGCTATGCCATGCATTGTTTTACATACTTCTGACATTCTCCTAGGCATCTGCTTTCAAAATAGTACTATTTTATTCTCCTTTGGTCTCTTCCCAGATGGACATTTTTCTATGACTTGAATACCTTTTTCTTGTATATCTTTTTTTGAGATAGGATGCCAAAACTGAACTGTTCCAGGTAAATGGTATAGGGTAGTAAAACAGTATGATAATAGACGATATTTTCAGTCATATTTGTATCCAATTCTTCATCCAGTCTGGTATTTTCTCTTTTTCAAGTGCCAATGTACATTATACAAATTAATGAAAGCAATTGTAGAAAGTGACACCAATGGCTTTTTCCCCAGTGGTTCTAATTAATTTAGACCCTAGAATGTGCATGACTAATTCAAATTATTTACATTACAGACCAACTCTAATATTGGCTGAGATCATTTAAAATGGGACTCTGGGCAAGTCAATTCTTGCTTGCCTCTCATCAGGCTAAAACTTTATCTAAAGAAATAGCATATTTTCTTACAAATGTGGAGATACAGGGCCAGATCATTTTATGGGGAAAATGGCAATAGCCCTTTAGAACCTAGAGTGACACCATCTTACATCAGGTCAGTGTTAGGCCCTAATTTATACAATCATTATAGATTTTTGTTTTTTGTAATTAAAGTAGGTTGCAGTAGGCTTTACTGATAAGGGAGCTAGATATGATTTATAGCATAGTAAATATATTTATAAAAAATAGTAATTCTAGGGTTTTTTTCTGGTTTTAAAGCAATATCTGTGCTGTTTGTATGTTATGGTGCCAAAGAAAGTGATTTAATGTCAGTATTCAGGCTGAGAAAGCATTGATCCTTCTGCACTGCTTTGAATTTACTTCTGGACAATACCATACTTGTGGTGATATATCATTTGCGAAAGCTGTTCTAATAATGTATTACTGCCAAAAATGAGCTGTCTGGAAATAATGGGTCCAAGAGTATATTATAGTGGCACCAACACTATAGCACCAGAGCTAAGGGACTGTCAAGATTTCTATTATAAACCCCTATTGTCTAGGGTTTACAATTTAGCTATTTAAAAAAAAAAAAAAGCATTGCAGACTGAACCTGGACCTACAATATGTTAGCAAAGGAACAAATTGTTTTGCAGGATTTAAAAGCTAAAATCTATTTGGTTCTGTTTGTCACAGAAATGTACTGAGAATAAAAACAAGTAGTGAACACATTCTGTTCATCTTACAGCTTCACTATAACAATGCTTTTAGAGTGACAGTCCCCTACTGATAGGCATACTAAACTTTTGATTATTCGTTAATTGGAGTCATTCTGCCTCCTAATGGATGGGAGAATGACGGTGTCACACAGCAATACTACAGACTTAAAGTCTCTCAAGGCTAAGGATGAGAGCCAAATACAAAATGTATTTAGGCACCAGAAGTGAAACTTAGATGAAATTCAGGTACATACATCTAAAATGTATTACTGAAAACACCTGCTCTCTTGCCATTTACCCTGTCCTAAGTATTTCCTATTGCCTAACTGTAAAGTGGGTCCCTGCTCAACATACTGGTTGTTGTGGGTTCCATTATGAAGCACCTTATTCCTTCAGTGCTCTGTATAAGGAGTGGTATACTCCATTCTAGGGGTCAGATGCCAAAAGTTGTCCTTGTAAAGAATGGATGGATGAATCTTGTAAACTGTGTGTGGAGGGATGTATATATATCAACTGTAGAAGCCAAGAAGTTGCTTCTAAGGAATTTACAGCTGGTACCTGCCAGTCTCTAAGCAGTGGAATCTTTGAAGAAATGAGGATCAAGATTTCTTCCATCACAATTAGCTTAGAGAATGTAAGGAGGAGGGAGAAATATATTTAAAATATATCTGTGTGGGCTCGGTTATCCAGAAGACATGGTCTCACTCACTGCAATAAACCAATTAAGAAAAGTTAACAATATTACCCTATGCCCCTAGAACCTCTCCAGAAGTAGTAAACAAAAGGAATAATATGCCATAGAAAAGTTTATATTAGGTAGTTGTAATTGATAACCTACAAGAGAAAGAATATGTAGGTTACCTGATACCATACAGCAATATTTTCAAGAGTCAAAAGAGCCATAAATTACATTTTTAACCCCCTAGCATAGGTTTCCAACTCCCCGCCCCCTTTTCTCTCTTCACTCTAACTACTTGTTCTGTGTATCATTTCAGCTTAGCTGACTCCAAGTCTTACCCTTATAAAATATAAGTTCAAATATAAAATAAATAAAGGCTTGATTTTGCCCACAGATACAGGTTTAGAGCATGCCCACTTACTGAGTTTGCGAGGTGAGTAATATGTGGTTGCACCTGCAAAAGCTGTACTGCTATCTTCAAATCCATAGCCAGTGGTATAGGCTATTTTGCTGAACTAACGCAGTGCCAGTTAAATTAATGGATTCTGCTAATGCTTCCAATGATAGGATTTTAAAACAGTAGCTGTTTATAATTATGTGGAACCTCTCTAATTCTCACTTCTAAATTATTAGACTCTAAGCTCACATTCAGACTAAAACGTACCTTGCCTGTCTTGTCAATGCTTAAAAATATCAGCACCTCCAATACTTAAAACGTTATATGAAATGCTGTGTTGCATTTTTGATGCAAAGAGAATGATGATGCTTGGAAGCTTGCTTCTCTGCTTACAGTTATGGCAACCTTTGATCCTTCCATATCATGGTATATGCCTGAGAGGTCACCCAGACCTTTGATGCATATGCCTAGGCAGAAGTTTTTTGGGGGAGTACAGGCTGCCCAGACCTTGTATCCCCTCTTAAGGCTACTGAGACAGAATCCAATGGCCAGACTAGGTCCAGACATTTGGTGCCTCCATGGCTGTATTTGTGTAAGCATCCAGGAATTGAACCCGGGTCTCCTGTGTGGCAGACAAGGATTCACTGAGCCACAGGGGACTCCTCTGCTTATAATACCATCTTCCTTTAATATTCATTTAGGGTTCATATTATTCTCAGGTGAAATGGAAATAGTGTGCATGTCTGTCCATTTATCTTTTTGGTATCTATTGTGTGTGTTATTTTACTGCTCTGAGCAACAAAGGGGTAAAAAGAAACAGTTGTTTAAATACAACTAACAGAATTGAAGGATGATTCTGCTTCTGCTATAAATAAGAGAAACATAAAATGGCCTAAAGAGAGAGAGAAAGAGAAAGAGGGGAAAAAACAAGGTCATTTGTCCATTCCTGCCAAAAGAGGAAGTGCCTCACATAAGACAGATTGTTTTCTTCAGTTTAGTTTTAAATGACTCTTCTGAAGGCACTTGCACCACTGCCTTGGTGTGATTGCTCTACAGCCTGATAAATCTCCTTGTTAGGAAATCTTTTCACAAATTCAGCCTAAATTTTCCTTTTGATCAATTTCACTCTGTTGGAAATGTCCAACTGATTCCTCTTTTTTATGCTTACCCTCTTCAAATATATGAAGATGGCAAAACACCCTCTTTTTCCTAGTCTGTCCTTTTGGTTAAATTGTATTTGTTTATATGGATCTACATATATTGACACAATCAGGCTATCAGCAGCCATTTTATTGTTCCTATCTAAATTCCTTTCGGCATCATCAATGAGTCCATTGTGAAATTCTAGACCTATCAAATAGGGATTTTGCCATGAACTTCAATAAGGCCAAAAATTCTACTCATGTGATTTGTTTTGTGACCTGTCAGTCTCTGTGAATTGGAACACTTCATTAAAAAGCACTGAAAAGCTTAGTAGGGGCTTTGAAGGTAATATATGACATCTAAATTGTCTGTTGTGGATCTAGGCCTTTAACTTTAAAGTGTAGATGTATAGTACTATCTAAGCTCAGAGGGATGCTGTAAAAATATAGATTGTTGTGTGTTTTTATGCTATTGGGGTAGGCATATGAACCACCTCAACAGCATTATTCCTTAAGCAGAACATTATTCCTGTTGTAACTTGATTGATTTCATTTTCAAACTCTTTAAAACATATTGCTCACCATTTTTCAGTTGAAGCCAGGCTGCCAAAGTTCTCCCTTGATCCAGTTTACTTCTTAGAAGGTGTTCCCCAGCAGGAAAAGGAAGGCAAAAAAGGATTTACACCTCTATTAGTTGTTGTTGTTTCGGGCTCTAACAGTAGTGTTAAGCTAATGACTGTCTCAAAATTAGAAATCTAAGGGTGTATCCCTATATATACCTGTGACGTCCGTGGGCCTCCCGTCCAGTACCGCCCTTCGTCTGGTAGCCCCTCCCCCTCGTCCTGCCTGCCACAACTTGGATGTTAAGTGATTCGAAGGAGGGGTTCAGTGGAGATCTTCTGCCAGAGGGGCTTGCCCGACGTAAAGGGGGGTACTCACGGTTGGGTCCTCAGATGTTCCACGGGGTTCCGCCACCCCTACACCCCGTCCGC
>NW_005841911.1:217353-234214 GCF_000455745.1 Alligator sinensis | reverse complement strand
GCGCCGATTGGCTCACCTGCTCCCCTTGTTGTGAATAGCTGTTTAAACAGCTGGCGTAATGGCGGCCGCGTCTGCTGCTGCGGTCCCAGCTCCAAAGCTGCCGTCCCTCCCGGGGGTAAGTAGCCCGGCCCGTGGCTTTCTTGAGCGGGTGCTGTTGCCCCCCTGTCCTGCCTATCCTCCGCCTGTACCCATGACGGCAGCCTGTCGCCGTCACAATACCATTCAGAAAACTCCTGGAGAAAGCCAAAAGAGATCCTGTCATTGATGCAAAATCCTGTCTCAACATCAGATGCTGGAGCCAGGAGCCCCAGACAAGACTTCACAGCCTGATCAACCACAGAAGTTGTGTTTACAACATTACAGGGTGGAGAGCATCTGCTTTGACTAGCTACAAACATAAAATTTTAATTGCTAATGCTGCTTCAATTCTAATTAGAGTTGTATCTGTTAGGGTTCAATAAACTTGCTTGTAGTTTAGGACAACCATGTCTTGGTCTCCTTGCCTAGTATAAGACTCATTATAGCATCATAGGGATGCAACAGTCCACTAACTACCACGGCTTTTTTATTGTTTGTTGAACTAGTTTAATTTTTATAGGTAAGTATAGCCTTCTTACAAAATACTAGAAATAAGCAATCTAATTAACCTAATTGAGAAAGTTCTCAAATGTCAAGCTATTTGACCTTGAAAAATTCTATTCTTCTGTTTCCACTCCCTAGCCATGGCTATTTCTGTAAAACTTTCAGGACCAGGACAGTTTCCATTTTTTTGCACAAGGACATCCCACTTTATGTTGGGTCCTTTAAGTGCTATATTAATATTGTTATTATATGATACTTTTTGGTCTTCTGTTTGCATCATTGGTTGCTTCATATCTATACATAGCATGGTCTACTAGTTAAAGTGTGGGACCAACAATCAGAAGCCCTGGGTTGTGGTCCTATCTGTGTCCGTGGCTGCTGAATGACACTTGACAAGTGATTTCATTTAATCTGTGCCTGAGTTTCCCCATCTGTAAAATTATATTGATCTCTGCTTTGAGGCCTATTGAAAAATACTATAAAAAAGCTTTAGGTATCATTATTATAATCACCATATATAGTATTATTAGAACCATAGTAAGCTCAGGAAGTTCAATGAGGACAAGTGTAAAGTCCTGTACTTAGGATGGAACAATCCCATGCATCTCTGCAGAAAAGGACCTGGGAGTTACAGTAGACAATAAGCTAAATATGAGCCAACAATGTGCCCTTGTTGCAAAGAAGACAACAGCACACTGGGCTGCATTATTAGGAGCATTGCCAGAAGATTGAGGGAAGTGATTATTCCCCTCTATTTGGCACTGGTGAGTCCACATCTGGAGTAGTGGGTCCAGCTTATTGCTCACCAATACAGCGAGAATGTGGACAAATTGGAGAGAGTTCATTGGAGAGCAACAAAAATGGTTAGGGAGCTGGGACACATGACATGAGGAGAGGCTGAGGGAACTGGGCTTATTTATTTTGGAAAACAGAAGACTGAGGGCAGATTTAATAGCAGCATTCAGCTACCTGAAGTATGGTTCCAAAGAAGATGGAACTAGACTTTACTCAGTGTTGGCAAATGGCAAAACAAGGAGCAATTGTTTTATGTTGCAGCAAGGGAAGTTTAGGTTAGGCATCAGGAAAAACCCTCTCACTAGGAGGATAGTAAACATTGAAACAGGTTACCCAGAGAGGTTGTGGCCTCTCCACCCTTGGAGGTTTTTCAGACCTGCCTAGACAGAGCCTTGGCTGGGATTATACAGTTGGGGGGTGATCCTGCTTTGAGCAGGGGATTGGACTGGATGTCTTCCCAAGGTCTCTTCCAGCCCTAATTTTCTATGATTCTATGATAACATGAAAGTATATCAACATTATCATCAAAATGTATAGGATGAGCAAATCAAAACACTGAGGCTAAGACCAGACAGTAAAAAAGGATAAGACTGAATTGATTCAATCTTTTCAGGTTAGTCTAAGCTGCATAGACTGAACCAATAAGAAAGTGAACAGACATTCACTTTTGATTCTGGAAGTGCACCCACATGCCTGCAGTGGCCTAGGCCAGGAGTCGGGGGGTGGGGGGAGGGGTGGCTAAAGCGTGCCTTCCTACTTGGCTGGAAGATAGCTTGGGCCAAGGCTAGTCCACTTACCATGCAAAGAGGGTTTTTTGTGGGAAGTTCAAAGCATCCTGGGATCCTGGGGGTCTGTGAGTTAAGTTGAATTTGGAGGTGATCTGGGAAAGAAGTTCAATAAACTGATTTAACCTAAATCAGTTCCATCTGATACTACATCCATACAGGTTTATCTTAAACTAGTTTCAGCCATTTTAAATCAGCTTATGTGCACTATGGGAGTGTGTAGATGAAATGAGGGCCATGTGTGCACAACACTTTAAAGCAGGTTAAATGCTTTTGCACCACTTCAATGGTGTTGGTGTTTGCATGCATTGGCAGCATATTGTGCATTAATTCCAGCCTCTGTAATACATTCAGCAGTGTAATGCTCCTTACATAACTTTGGGGCACAGCAAACTAAAACACATCCAAGGAGTTTTAGTTTGCTGCCCTACAGCTATGGAGCGAAGCACTGGGCTCCATGTGGCTCAGGAGCTGTGCAGGCAGCCCATGCAGGCAGCCTAGCGGCAGCCTGGGAAGACAGGCTCCATCAAAGGAAAAAAAAAAAAAACAGCAAGCCTGATCTCTCTTTTTTTTTCCCCCCTGGAGCCTGCCTGCCTGCATGAGTTGTGTGGGGACCTGGTCCTTCCCCCTGCAACCGTGGTGCCCCTTGGGACTGCTTGAGCCGGATGCCTATAGGTGGGTGCTGCCTGTGGGGGTCACCGCTGCTGCGGAGGGAAACACTAGCCCCCTTCTCACCCCTGCAGGCCAGGGACTGCTCCACCCGCTGGCAGCTCGCCCTCCCTCTCCACTGCCAAAGAGGCAGGTAAGATAGAGGTGTATATGACATGGAGGTTTACTTCGCCCTAAATTGAAGCAGTGTGTTAAAAAACCCACCGCTTCAATTTAGGGCCCCCATTTCATCTATACACACCCTTAGCTTCTGTTGTGTTACAGATTTGAACCAGTTGCCAATCAGTTATACTGGTTTATGTGTAATTTCAGTCCCTAGCCTGAGAGTTACTGAACAGCACTCTGTACTTTATAACATGAAGAAGAAATCTGGATAATTTAATCAGAATCTGACCCTAAAATATTATAAATTAAAAATCTCTTAGTGTACAAATCTTCAAAATGAATGCGGTAAGTTATTGCATCAAAAAGAATCTTAGTCTTATATCACTGGTCAACAAATACTCTATAATTTATTTATCTGTTAATATTTATGGTGATTCACTTTATAGGAACATAACAACTCTCCAAAGCACAGACAGCTTTGTGGTTATTTAACCAGATTTACTTGTTAATAGAACTTATTTAATGCCACATGAAACTTTATTGATGTTGAGATATTTGAATAGTTTACAAGGGCAATAAAAGTACTTTATTTTCTCATACAACTTTTGTATGCTGCATCAAACAAATCAAAGTTTCAATCAGATAGATCATTTTAATTTACAAGATTAAATAATTATTTTAAATCAGAATGTTGCACATGGTGTTGCAAAGGGCAACACTGATTCTAAATTACATTATATATATATTTATTTATTTATATTACATCTCAATTACATTTATATATATACATATGGTATCTGTATATGTATATGTATATATATAAATGTAATTTAGATGTAAATGTGTGTGCGTGCGTGTGTGCGAGTGCATCCCACTTAATTCTTATTGCAATTGTCACATCCAGAGTTTGTGATTTTTTTAGAAACTTTTCAGAAACCTTTAGTGGTCTTCAAGCTACAATATGTTAAAATCAATGCAGAGTCAGGGGGCTTCAGTAATATTTGGTCACAGGGTACTTTGTCCGTACCATGAAGCCATTGGGGAGTGGGAAATAGCCATGGCAGTGGCAGCAAGGTCATTTTCTCCCACCCCCAGTAAAGCATTTTTTACCTATGCTTGAGGGAACTAGGACTCCTAAAACAAGGAAAAGTTTTAAAGTTTTTCGTTTTGGGGTTTTTTCCAGTGTAATACCAAAATAAGGCTATGGTATCTTTTTCCAACAGATATAATGGAGGTCATGTTTAGAGGTTTAATTGGCTAGTTTTGAACCCTGAGTGATGGCCACACAAGGAGCAAGACACAATGACCACTATTTTTCTCTCTCCATCACCTAGGGCTAGTGCCCTGGTCACCCCTGCCTTCTCCTTCCCTTCACCCCCTAAGTAATACTAATAGTTGTATTTTTTAAAGATTCATAATGAGACAGGAGGTAGCAAGTGAGGAAGAATAACTTTGCCTGATAGAGCAATAGACTGCATAATCAAAGCCATCTTTCCTTCTTTTATCTTTCATATGTCTTTTATATTTTTATACAGTATAAATCTATTACTCAAAGTGAACAATAAACTGTATGGGTTCAAACAAAATGCATAACGTTATTTGGGAGTCAAAACAGCTCTGACATAATAGTAATAAGTATAGTGAGAACTGAATCAGTAGTAATATTCCCGTATTTTTGTTAGGAATATTATGACCACTGTACTTTGCACCATAGGACCCAACTGGGTTGTGTAAGTTGGTACTCTATGCTATTAACTCTAGTTAGTTTGAATTCTGAAGCATTAGCAACTACCCTTTCTGCTACATTTTATCAGCCATTTCTACTGCTGAGATCACAATTTTCTAATGATCCAGATTAACTGCTCATTATATGATAGGTGGAAGCTGTGAAATCATATTAATGTAGAGTTGATTTTCAGTTATTGCCACAAACTATGCAGTCTGCTTAATTAGGCACTAAGTAGATGTGAACACATAATATATACACACAGACAAACACACATGCATATATATACACATACACACATACATCCACTTGGTGCTTATATATGTATTTAAATGAGCTCTGCATTCCAGCTGGATCTCTTTCTATTGCATGGAATGATTCATGAAAGGGAATACAGAGAGGGAAACAAATTAGAAGAGAAGGAGAGATAAGAGAGAAGGAAAAAGGAGTCATAGGGCATGTCTACAAAAGATGTCTTAATGTGCAGTGGACTGTTCTACTTCTCATTTAATATGTCACAGCAAAAAATGTGGTAATATGCAGTAGAATTAGCCCACTCCACATTAAGTGTCACAAAAAAAGTTTGCTTTTGCTACTGCACATTAGTGCAGCTACTGCACATTTATCTAGTACCTATTAGAGGTACTAAACAATGCACAGTAGCAAAGGTGCATTGATGAATGTGTAGATGTGCCCATAGATTCAAAGATGTAAAGTCCAAAGGGCCAGAGTCTGGAGCAGTGTAACATGTTGAAAATTCTGTGCTTTTTGAGAGCAAGGAAGAGTAGCAACAGGGGATCTGATATGAAAGATCACCTGTGGAAAAGATAAAGGACACACTGGCTAGGGACAGACAGTCACAGATTCATAGATGCTAGGCTTGAAAGGGACCTCAACAGATCATCAAGTCCAAACCCGTGCCTAGGCAGGAAAGAGGGCTGAGGTCAGATGATCCCAGCCAAATGCCTATCTAAAAGTCAAAAAGCCTGAGCTTGAATTGATTCAATATCTGCAGATTAATCTAACCTGGCTAGCCTGAACCAGTTTGTAATTAAACAGACATTTTCTCTGGATTGAGGAAATTCAGGCATATGCCAGCAGTGGCTCAGGATAGAAGCCACCAGAGCAGCCCTCCCTTCCCTTTCGCAGTACTGAGCTGAGCGGGGGCATGGCCAGGCCCTGGAAGAATGCTTTGATTAGGGAGGTCTGCTTACATCATCCCAGGCTTTTCCCTGCTGGCTGCTCAAGGAGCAGGAGTGTTGCCAGACCCCAGTCACCTGCTAGCACTCTGAGGCAATGGGTGCTAGCATGCATCTGTTGATGATGCTTTTCAATCTCCTTCCCTGCTTCTTTATACTGTCTTCAACAAAGTAACAGGCAAGCAAGCCAGCAGGAGGCTGATAACAGTATTTATCACCTCAATCAGCAAAACAATAGCCTCTCTCCATTAGTTCAAACTTTTCTTAAACAGCTTACCAGCTGACCTGTTGATTAGCTCCAAAAAACCCTACATGGTCATAGTTCTGTCTGCCTGTCCCAGTGAAATTGGACACACACACACAGAGATATACACACACGGATACCTCTCAGTATTAGCTAGCATATCACATACCTAGGGTCCGTGGGTCTGGGGTCTGCGCTGTGGGAGATGGAAGGGAGGGAGAAGGAGATTTCTGCTTGAGCAGCGAGGGGGAGGTAGATCAGGTGGGAAGCCAGGCAGACCCTGCTGTACCTGCAGTCTCTGCCGGAGCTCCAGCCAGGGAACAGAGGGGAAGGGCCAGCTCTCCTGTGGAGCAGAACACCCCACCCAGCCCAGAGAGCATGCTGGGATGCTGGGGGAGTCTGGTTTATTTTAAACCAGCAAGGGGTCTGGGACAGACAGTGTATAAACCAGTTTGACCCAAATCAGTTAAGTCTGATACTACATTCAACCAGGTTTGTCTCAGACTGGTTTCAGCCATTTTCAAACTGGCTTATGTCTACTGAACATCTGTTCTATTACAGGTTTAAACCAGTTTCTGATCACTTAAACTGGATGTGTGATGTCTGTCCCTAGCTGTAAAGAAAGGGACTCACTCTGAGTACAAATGGTATTGCCTTTTTATCAAAGCTATGGTAGATGAGTAGATTTCTTGATGGACCCACATGTGAGAGAGAAAGATACTCAACTCATTCTTGAGAGTCATTCTATTTTACAAGATCTGCAATTTTTCAGATTTTTGGTTGGTAAAATATTTAATGTTTTTTTCAATTAAAAGGGAAATAATTTTCCTCAGACAGCTCTAATGACAGGATCTCAGCAAATTTATAGAAGAGGGATACATCTGCCTTGAAGCATTGCATCTTCAAGCTTCACTTTTCCAAAGGGAGATATTATTCTGTAGAAACTTAGCAATAATTATATTTTAATAAAACATACTACAGGTTACATAAATTGTCAGAGCAGCACCTGTCAAAATCCTCAAGTAAGGAACAATATGCATTGTGATGCAACAAAATTGATGGAACTTCACTGATACAAAAATGGCAAAGAATACTAACTTGTATTTTTCTTTTATTATCATTTTTTTAATTATCCACACACAAACACAGAAGAGCATTGATTGCCTGCTAAGTAGAAAGAATCAAATTTTTCCTTTAGAAATATTTCTCAACATACAATTATGTTTTTAACCAAAGAATTTATGAAAAATAAAATGTCTACATCTGGTGTATTTTAACCATTTCTCACAAAACAAACAAACAAACCACATTTGCTGATGGCTTCTATGAAGGCATCTATTATACAGCAGTAGGTTAATAAGCTGGGTGGGTCTGGGGTACTGTGTTTTAGAAAGGGAATCCAGACAACAATCAGTTAAGATATGAGGCACTACACAGCGGCATATGTAAATAATTTTTTTTTCAGGTTTTAGGGAAAAGAAAAGTTTGGCCTTCAATTTTTCATGGAAGTTTCAATGACCCTTTTTTTTTTTTTTACTTTTCTATCTAAATTTTATATAGGAAAAGAAAATCCAACTAGCTCACATGCAAAATTTGAAGCTGCCGATCTCAAATAGTCTTGAGTTACTTACTTTGAGAAATAGGCACTAATAGTTAGAAAATGCTATGGTAAAATTTCAAACCAAAAGAAGAGTTTTAGACATGCATGATGTGGGGAAAAGGAAGGCATAAAATAAATTATTCCACAACATTAATTATAGCAGTGCCTCCTAATCAGCTGCTCATAGGAAGTGACAAGACCTAGTATTTAGTAGTTAGTTATAGCAGTAACAAATCAAGAACTGGTTACTGATGAATTTATGATCCTGAGCAAATTATTCAGCCCCAGCAATATTAAATTACAAATTCGGGTAAAAATGTTCCTTCCTACAAAATGGACACTGCATTTAAGCTAAGCAGTTAAATAAATTACCTTCAGAGATTGCAGTCTAATAGAAAAGAACCCTTCAAAAAGCTATCTCCCTGTCAGTTTAAAATTAAGAACGCTGATGTCCTGCAAAAGATAATGCTGAACAAACCATCTGAATTTTCAAAAGCACTGTATTTCTACTTCTTGTTAAGATGATATCTCAGGCGGGCTTCATTGCTCATTCACTATGCTTTGCTGTAAATCTTGGAGAATAGCCCATATACTGTACAGTGGAGATTGCACTGGAACTGGTAATTACCCCCTTCACATATGGCAGCTCAAAGTTTTGAGAAGTATTAATAAAATACAGCAGGATGTGCTTTCTCAGTAAATATAGATAATAAACAGGATTTTCTCTAGCCAATATTTTCTCAGTAAATATAGATAATAAACAGGATTTTCTTTAGCTAATATTTTTTTAGAATAAGTCAAAACTCAACATACATTGAAGATGAGCTGGTTAGATTGCTCCCCCTCACACACACATCTTTTTTTATTATTATTTTGCTTTACTGAGCACTGAAGTATAGAAGGCCAAAGTATTTTTTTCCTGGAGATCAGTCCATCAGTGATAAACTATTAATATTATTACAAAATGACGGATTTCTTTGTATGTGCTTGCTTATGTAAACAGGGAGGTACATAACAGTTTTCCTCAGGGAACTATCAATAATGTGACAAAGTCAATCATTAAAACACAGTTTAGCTTCAAACTAAAGTATTATTTCCCCCTCTCTCTATCAAAAAAAGAAAAAAAAAAAAAGAAAAAGATATTCTGGGATAAGAATAAGAACTTCAGACTTGTTTTTGATATTCTGTATTGGAGAGAGTCTTGTTTTTGTCTTGCTTGCTGATCAGTGTTGACTGACTGTAAGAAAAGTGTTTAAATTCTCCATTATAGCTGGGTTGTTTTTTGCACATTTCACTGTCCTTTTTTCACATGAGACACTGAGGAAAAAAATGTGCATTCAGTATGCTTTATCTTTGACTTTTTTCTTCATCCTTTATTTGAAGTCGTGGTCTGGATGAGATAATTGGAAGGAATATCATGATGTTTCGCTTGCAACCTGATTCAGAAAGAGAGTACATTTCCCTCTTATTTACAGAGTCTTCAAGAAGCAAAATATTGGGGCCTTCCATGTCTTGAAATGAAAGACAGCTGTATGTTATTAATGCATGAAATCCTTAGGGAATTTGACATTCCTTCTGACTTGTCTAGTTATTACTTGTTCTCATAATGTGCAGTTGTGTTATTTGCTTTTGTTTGCTTATACATTTTCATTCAGTAATAATCCATTTCATAAACTAAATGGTTTAAGTCATTGTATAAAGGTTACATGGTTGCTCTAGGAAGCAGGGAAAGGCGGGGTGGGGCGGAAATTATCTATAGGTATTTCAGAAACAAACTTACCTTCTAACTAAAGATCTCTGATGAAATCAAAATCCTTCATTACAGTTTATAGATCTAAAAATCAGGGCTTTGAAATAGCTGTGGTAATTTAAATATAAAACTGGCTAAAATCAAACTGTGATCTTAACAATGGCTGCAGTAATGATTTTTTAAAAAATGCTTGCTCCTCCATTAACCTGAATATAAAAGAAGTTGGCTTACCTATTATAACATGCATCAGGCTGTTTACAAAATCAACTTAGCCCTGAAACATGGCCCATATTTCTCACAGTGATTAGAAATAGATATGGCATAATTTGATCTCCTATCCTGAATAGCAGGTCAATGACTTTTTGAAGAGTGTTAAACTATCCTGTTCCTCTATTTGCAAGGAATACAATTTTGGTTTCATAGCATTGGCAGAAGCAAGGAAAGCAGCAGTCAAGTCTATGTAGTACAATGGGGACATGTCTACATGTGCCATTAATACATAGCAATAAACTGTGGAGTTTATTGCTCTGTACTGTATTGCTCCTGGGAAGCTCCCTGGGTGTGGTTTACATGTGTGCCTGGACTGCAGCACGTTGAGCCAGGTCTCTGTAGTCCCAGATGCCAGTGGGCCCGGGGGTCAACTTGCTAACCTGAGACTGCTCCGACCGGACTTGGTGTGCTGTAGACAGGCTGGCTGAGTAACAAGGGTGCTTCAGCATGGATCTAAGTGGCCAGAAGTCCCTGCACTGAAGCACCCTCCTACCCCAGCCAGCTGGGTCAACATTTATGCATGTGCTGTTTTGCACAAAAAGACTCCACAGGATTTACAAGTACTACTCTGCTGCAAAGTTTTTTAGTTTTGTGCACCATAACAGGGACACACATATAGATGCTGAGACATTTACTGTGGAGTTAATTAGTCAACTGCCCTGTAAATGTCTCATAGATATGCACCCTGGGTGAATACTACCAGTTATTAGAGTGACCTTAAAGGCAATTCTGAGGAGGTAGTCAGAACTTTATTTTCCACCTGCTGTGTTCCCAATCCTCTGACCTTTTCCTGTAGGATAGATTTGAACCTGGAGGATAGATTTGAACCTTACAGACTAACAAAAGTTTGTGTGTGTGTAGATAGACAGACAAACAGATCGATTGATCTATACCTCTCTCTCTATATATATATAGTTATATAGATATATAGTTCCCAAGCTTTCATGGGGTGAAGCTCCCTTCCTCAGATGTTGCAGATAAAATGATATTCAAGAGCAGAGTATAAGAAGGAGAGAGAAAAAAAAAACAAAAACCAGAATGCAAAACAAGCAAGGGGGGGAGCACGGGGAGAGGAGAGGGGAGAGGGCAGGGAGGAAGTGTTGGAGAGGTAAGCAAACAATCAATCAGTAAGCCCATCCTGATATATGGGCTTCATATATCTATGTTTCATTAGAATACAAAAGAAATAAGAGCACTCTTCTTAATGAGGATGCTCTTTATGATTAGTTCATAGCCTGCCAACAAAATATATCTCTATGTTGTTAGTAGGTATCAAGAAAAGTCTGGGGTTTGAAAGTCTTGTATACAAACACAGAAGAAGTTTCCAAAAAGTGTAAACACAGTTCCTCCTTCACTAGGGTTTGGGCTTCATGACTTTTCTATTACTTCACTGAAGACAAGGCCTCATATGACATTAGTAGCAGGAGATTAAGACAATCCTACTGCCTGTGAGACAGGTACCAGAGAATGTCTACTGATCTGGGCATTAATTAAGAAATATTATTATTGCTTTAAAAAAGCACTCATTGCAACGTATTATTTCTCATATCAGCTGAGTAAATCTTCCTTCCAAGGGATGCTTGAGAATGTGCACTTGAGATTTCCAGTATCAAAACTGTCCTTTGTAAGTCAACC
Source organism: Alligator sinensis (assembly GCF_000455745.1). NCBI lineage: Eukaryota > Metazoa > Chordata > Crocodylia > Alligatoridae > Alligator > Alligator sinensis. The sequence goes on along the minus strand of NW_005841911.1, from coordinate 222,854 downwards.
ACTTAAACAAGCCAGAACATCAAATGTTTTCAATCTGTAAAAGGGGTATTTGTTTTCTTCATTGTCCAGTTTCATAGTGTGCTTTATATCATGGCAATCAACCAGGTTAGGCCCTGATAGAAATAGCAATCGCACTAAACTTGGATGTAAAAATACCCTCTTAAAATTACTCTCTAGTCAACATAGACCAGGTTATTTTACCCACCTTGTAAAAGATGGTATAAAACTTTGCAGGCTTGATTCTTTGCTGAGTTTTACCCTGGTAGAGATCCACTGACTTCAAATGAATCTAGTATGCCTTGAATCTGAATGGAGAATTAGGCTCAGTGTCCTTTGAGAGTATTTTTTGTTTTCCTTTTATGCTTTTCTCATTGGCCGTGATATGGGAATACACAATTCAGCATTACTTCTAGACCCATTCAAAACAAGGACTTGATAATAACTGTTCTCACGGGCTTGCAATATGTACTTGGCTTAAAATGTAGAAGGGTAGAGTTAGTTCTATATTGGGAATTTCTTACTGACATGAAACAACCATTATTAAGGTCTCTACACCTTGGGAAAAACAAAAGGATACATAAAAACTGTTAGTGCCAGATTGCATTGCCTTTCTCATGTTAAATCATGCTTATGTGACTTAAATGGCAATATCTGTAGATTAATTATTAGCTAGCATTATTAATGGTGGCATAACATTCCAATCAGTGTTCCTATCCCATATTAAGTTGTGGTGCTGGGTGCTCATTTTAAGTCAGGTGAGGGAAATACAGGTTGAAATTAGATGTTGTCTTCTACATGTATGCAGTGGTATGAATGGACTCTGTCATAGGAATAGAATTGCTGGGAATGTTCCTTTGGAAGTGATTATACTCTGCAGGAAAAAGCCATTGGGATGAGGCATGGTAAAAAAGAAGACGTTAAACTAATTGGAAACCTTTGGGTTTCTCTGCTGGAACAAGTGCCTTCATTTTTTTTGAGGTAGTATTTATAGCTAGTACCATATATTCAGCAGAAGATATGTTCTACTACATTTGGTTTATATATTACCGGACTATGATACAGTTGACTCCACACACAGCTACTTTCTTTTTGAAAACTACCTGGACCACAGTGATATGCTGTATGAAAAAGTAAGACACTACACTGCCAGACCCATTTTTGTTCATAGAACTGAGGCTGCCCATATCTTTTGAATGAAGTGGTGCTTATGATGATGTTGCTGCTGGTTCTTCACCTAACACCCAAGAATTTCAATTTACCAAATGTTCTTGCAGTCCTACTAAACACACTGAGGATGGTCAGCTAAAGCCTAATCTGAGGCAAATCAGATTAGTAAAAGAAAAGAGAAACTATCAGGCAGTTTTGGGGGGAAAAGTTCCTATTCTCTATTGGATTTCCAGGTCCTATGAGAAAAAGGATCACTTCTTCATCTGTAAACTTCTTCCCTTCCAGTCAGCTTGCAAGCCCACTATTCTCCTTCCCCTTCCAGTACTCAAAATAGCCAACCCCAAGATATCTCAGTTTTCATGTGCACAGAGTCAATCAGGATTATCTCTGTGGCAGCCTTGGCAAGTGTGTTCCCTGCTTGAAGGCAGGAACCATATGCATTTTTTAAGTGAAATATATAAAAGTAGGCTCCTAGCAGCTGGCCTGTAGGGCCCCGAGGTCCCCAAACAACTAAGCATGGCCCTCCGGGAGACGCATAAACTTGACAACATGCAGATTTCACTAGCATCCATAACCTGCGTTTTCCCATCTGTAATTAGGTATATGACCCAGCATGGTGAAAGTAGTGACCTGCAGACTATTCTGATTTTTGTTTAGGATTCAATGTGACAAGCAACAAATCTCTAGTACTTCCAGCCCAGAAAATGTAAAAGCCAATTGTTTTCTTTGCCACAGCCAGCACAACATATTTCCCCCTTAATTAAGTTCTTAGACATAGCCTGATTTCACATTAGAACAGCAATGTTTGCAAACGGAGCAAATGGATCAGCTGGCATCTAGCATTATAATATACTGTAGGCTGTGCTCCAGTTTGGCAATAATCCCCAGGAATTCCAAGTCCTTCATTTGTAAATTTAGATGCCTAAGTGCTGACTGAAACAAAGAGCAAAAATAAAATGTACTAACTGCTTTGTTCCCAAATGTATTATTCCTGCAGGCTCATAACGAGTTTGTTAAAGTTAAGCATAACGTGAAAATATTTGTCAAGAGAACCTATTCAGCAAAAGTCTTGTCTCTTTCAAAATAGATGGCAATAGAAGGTCATGAACCTCAATTTTGTTTATACCCTATACAATGATGAAGTATAGTATGGAAGAACAAATTATTTTAGTTTTTTCCCCCCGGGAGCATAGCAATTGAGAACATGCAATTTGTTTTACTTTGCAATTATAAACTACTGTTTCCTAACTGAGAACTGCCATGGTGAGGTTCTGTTAGGAAGGTGGCTAGGACAAACTGTCTTCAGTGTGTTACCAGGAGGGGTAGATATTATGGCATAGAGACAACATGTTCTGTCCAAAAGACAACCAACCTTATGCATTTCCTTGGATACTTCAAAAGACTAAGAATGCATCAGGAGGGCTTTCTTTCTTAGATTTTATCTTATTAAACTCCAAAGAAATAAAATGTTTTCCTAAAGCTACTAGTGTGATTTATGGTGCTTACATTTTTGGGTACCCAACTTGCTGACACTTTAAAGAGGTTTGATTTTCAGAAACTGCTGTGTTAATGTCCTTTAAAACCCAGCTACATTAAAGTACCTTAAGTTGGAAACCCAAGTAAAGTCAGGCAAAATCAATCACTTTTAAAAGTTTGGAACAAGGCATATAATTGTGCTATTGATTGCATAATAATCAATTTATTGGCAACTTTGGTAACTTATTTCTAGTTTCATGTAATTCCCTTTTCCTAATTAAATAGGGATTATCTGCAAAATCATGGGGAGACTTAAAAGTTAAACTAAATTTTAAAATATGAAGGGCCACAATATTGAGGTTTACAAATATATGTCAAGAGTTATTTATTATGAAATCTTTGTACCAAGCTAGATATTTTTTAGGTGGCAAAACTGGTTTCTGAAGAAGCTTAGATTAAAATAGTAGATTACTGAGTTTTCTAACCTTATGGCACAAATCATGAACCTGAACTTAATATTAGCTTTACGAGGCTCAATAGCACCAATTGTATGATGTGTTTAAACTATCTGATTTTTTTTCAAAGAATAAAGGTCTGTTCTTCTTAAGGAATTAGCCCATCAGAAGTTGCTATTTTTTCTAAAATTTTGCCTGTAGCATGGACATTATTATGAAACCATTCAAATGTTATTATTAAGTGAGCTATTATTCAGAGTTTTCTAAAACTGGAAGTACTATTATATTAGCAATAAGATTTCCATTCTGGAAAAGAATGATACCATTGGTGTTAGTAAGTGTTCTGCCAATGCATTACCATACCATGTGCAACAGTGCACAATATACTGTGGGGACTATTAAATATATGAACTTCTAAACACTTGGTCTTTAGCTATTTCCGGAATGAAACAACAAACGATTTGCTTGTACAGTCTGTGGGAACACTGGCCTTTCAAAGTCAGAAACATACTGACCCAGATGCGTTATATCTCGGTAAAAGCACAAGGTGGCAGTGTTTCAGAAGTTAACTGCTCATTATGACTAGCCATTGCCAACATTGCATGGAATTCATCTAGGTAAAAGGTCAATCAAGACGTTAAAGGCTAAAGGAATGGAGACTAAAACATGTAAGAAATGAGAGCCATTTGGAAGCATTGTATAATTTTATTATGCAAAACTAATTGCTCAAGGAAAGATGAGGATTGATCATAATTAATCTTAAAAATAATGTAACTCTCGGTACTTTTCCATATAAACATCAGATGTATTCTCTCTCATAGGCTGGGTATACAGCCACTTTCTCTGATATTACCCTTCTCACCTGACCCTCCCAAAAGTATTTCCACTATTAAGTAATTTCACTATTAAAACATTTTCATTAACATTGGGATTGATCATCATCTCCAAAATCCTAATTAAAGGGTTATCATTGTTCCATCTATTTTGTGTTTCCAACTCAGGAATGCAAGTTTCCTTTTTAAGTATAGCTGTTCCCTTAGTTAAAATTTATTTCAACATAATAAGAACAGGGTAATTCTTAAAGCTCCTGTATAATCAATCAGGGGAAGAAAAGAAAAAAAAAAAACAAGCAAAGCAAATAACTCATAAGTTTAAGTTGTACCACTGCTTTAAAGGCTCAGAGTTGTGCGTTCATGTTTTTAAAGGAAATAGCCGTGTACAAAGCATATCACTCATCTGTGGTTAGTAATTAACATTCATTCATTCATTGCATTTTCTTGTTTCCACAATATGCTCATTGAGTTTTCTTGTACTGTCTCCACTTTCTCTGAATCAGCTCATTGCTAGTTACCCAAAACTTTAAACATATTGGATTAATACACTCATCCCCATAGTACATCTGTCTGCCAACCCCACTTCCTAATTGCTGCCTTTTTTGTTATCCTATTTTTCTTGTGCTATTGTTTTGAGTGTAGTTATTCTAAAATTCATACCAGCTTCTTTTCCCTTCCTGTCACTTCTTCTGGGCATAAAAATGGCAATAAAACAAAGGACAAAATCAATTCTGTTCCATACTAACTAAGCATGGAATTCACTTTTTAATCGTCAATTCAAGACCTTCAGGAACACTGCATTCATGTGAAATTATATCTTCTTTCAAAAAACTCTTAACCATAGCACAGCTTTCCTTTTTCTTAATTCAGTTTTGGTTGATAAACATGGGCATTCCAAAGGATTTTTTAAAGGGCAGACATAGATTTTGTCCCTACGTTTCCAGGTCTCTGCAGTTAATAGAAAAATGATAGATTACCAGCGTCATCTAAAATGACCATATTAATATCAATATTATATTTAAATTACACTAGTACCAACCAGCAGAATCATATTGTAGTAATGCAATAAATGTAGTAAAAGGATACTCTTTACCAGAAATAAATTATAATCTAAATAAATGAATCAGACAAAGGACGGCGGGGAAATTCAGCAGAGAACTCCAATCTGCTGACTGTCATGCCACTGTCCTATATACTGGAGCATCAAGTTATCGTGCATATTCTATGAAACCAAATAATAAAAAATACCAAGTTATAATAATAATAATAATGACTGCCTATACACATGCCAACTGCGTGTTCTCCAATGAGTTCTAGTTATTCATTCTAGCATTGCCTCATGCCATGTGTATTAAGAACCCTGTGTTCTAAAATGGCCGTGGTGGCGTTTTAACTGAAGTTCATTAAATGAGCTTTGTAAAACCCTCTGTGGCCATTTTTAAAATGTGGGGGGCTTAATACATGTGATGGTGATCTATTTTAATTAGACTGGCTGTTGGGGAACCACTCTAATTTAAATGGTCCCTCGCCATCCCCACGCACGTGTATAGGCACCCAATAATAGTGATTC
>NW_005841911.1:211070-217322 GCF_000455745.1 Alligator sinensis | reverse complement strand
TAACCCTTTAGATGACTGGATTCTATTACATACATTGTGTTACAGGAAATGGCAGCCTGTAGGTCAGTATGCCATAGACCACAGCCCTTCCAACCCCATGCCATTTTCTTTTCAACATATCTATCCCTCCCTGACCTAACCCGCCAAGTAAGAAAATGGGATTAAAAAAAAAATAGGAATCCTCAACTAGTGGTTTGTATTTATTCTTTAATCCACATATGGTTCTAGAGCAACATAAAATGAATAAAGCAGACCGGAGAATTGGTCCCATTTGTATTAAATTGTTGATCTATCACTAAGATTCAAAATAGAAAGTTAAATTAAATGCTGCTATTCCATACAGTTGTAGAGAAAGGAAGGTTCTTGTAAATTTGTGCTTTTTAAATAAGTAGAGAACAAAGCACAGAGAAAGGTATTTTTTTCATATTTCTGAGAAGAAAATAAATACCAACAAAAATAAAACAATAAAATTGCATTTAATCAATTCAACTTTAAAATCTCAATTTGTATTTAAGAGATGAAAAAGAATTTAGAATTTAGAAGCCAAGGTGTTTTAGGTACCAGGAAGTACTTACCTGCATTGTTATGAGCTCAAACTTTTAAAAGTCTTTAGGCAGAGTCCTAATGGGTACATGCAGATGATCACTGTACCTGATGTACAAATCACATAGCTTATTTTAAGCCACAGAACTGTAAATCACGTCTGGTCTATACACAATTTCTGGGAGGTTTACCAAGTATGGGATCTAAGCAAGTTGGTGGGGGATCGTGGCTGGGGGGGGGGGGGGGGGGAGGGGGGAGGGGGAGGTTGGGCAGGATTGCATGGGGGCAGGTGGGAACTAACAGGTCTGCAAAAAGGGTTGACACTTCAGAGGTGGGACTACAGGGAACTGGTGGGTCTGGGGAGGCAGTGGAGGTTTGTGGGTCAACTAGTGAGCTAAAAATTGCGCTGTCAAGGTTGAAGGGGATGGGAAAAGCATAGCTCTAGGGCTGGGACAAAAGGCCAGGCTTTTCTAAGCCCAGAGCTGGCTTTGAACATGTGCAGATGTTCATTAGATTGGACTAATCTGTTTCCAATCTAGTTTAGTTTGCCTCCCCAGGTGAACTAAGTTAGATCAGGCCAGCCATATCATTTTTCCTGATCTTTCTGCCACAAATGTATATACATATCGGCACTTAAATCAACATAAACCTAGTTTGGCTGATCTGAGTGTAACATCTGCACATATCCAAAATGTGATTGTGAATATCCATGCTCCACCTAACTCTCCATAGTAACTGTAGTTTGTCAAATTAAAGTTCTATAAGTTGTTTCGCTTCCATGGAAGTTGCACTCAATGTTATTTCTAGCTTAATAATTTATGCTTAACCCCTTTTTAGGTGGTTGAAAGTATGCATTCTTCAGTCCATGTCTGTTAAAGGGCTCAATATAACAGCTATTTTCAGAAGACATCTAACATACACCAAGACTGTTAGACTCCTTTCAGAATACAGTGATGGCTGTTGTTTTGTGTTTTGCTTTGTTTATTATTTACAGCAAAGTATTTAGAGGAGGAGGAGGAAGCACTTGGACCCCTCACTTGCATCCTCCCTACCTTTTTATAATAGGCAGAGGATGAGGGCATCTAAGGTTAATCCCTTCTGTGCCAGAAGGGATTCAGACTTCTGCCTCCTTGGAGAATTCTATATCCACCAAAGCATAGAATAATCTGAGTGTTCACACCCTCTTTGCCTTGTCCTTGTGTAACAGGTACATGCTCTGGGCCGCTCCTTAATGTGTCCCACGCACCTGTTCCTGGGGCAACGGCCCACCTACTCGCCTGCCATGCCTTGTTGATAATTGATTAATAGGTATTAATTAGCGGGATGCTGCCCTTGTACTGCCCCTCTGTCAGGGGCGCTATCTGCGGCTCCGTTTCCTCCCCTACACCACAGTCCACACCTCGCCGATGGAATCGCCATTGTCTCAATTCTATCACTATTTGGCCCCTTCCTGTTCTCCCTGGGCCTTCCTTCCTTTGACGCATGCTCCCTCCAGTGCTAGGACTCTCCCCGGCCCTATCTCACTCTGTGCCCTCTTCTCCGGGGCCTTATCTACAATGCTGCCCCCTCCCTGGGGCCTTCTCTGTGATGCTACGCCCTCTCTTGAGCTTACCTCGCCCGCACTGGGGCTTCCCAATAATGCCGCCCTCTCCTGGGGCTCTTCTTGCCCTCACTGGGGCTTCTCAATAATGAATACGGCCCTCTCCTGGGGCTCTCTGTGCCCACACTTGGGCTTCCCAATAATGCTGCCCCCTATCTGGGGCTCACCATGCCCACACTTGGGCTTCTCAATAATGCTGTCCCCTATCTGGGGCTCACCACGCCCTTACTGGTGCTGGGGTCCCCACACTATTGTGGGTCCCCTATGAGGCCTCCTCCAACCCCTAATAGCCTCACCCAAACCACTGGTGTAACAAACAGCAACACAAACTCGAGCCTCCTGGCTATAACTTAAACATAAGCTGCCTGGCTATAACAGCATTGCTCAAGCATCTTAGAGCTTCCATAAGCTGTACCTGCGGTCAGGCTTCTTCCTGCATCCTGGCTTAGGGAGCTCCTGCCTCCCTGGTTGCTGGCAGGGAACTGCCTCTGGCCTCCAGTCTGTGCTTTATATAGGAGCCAGGCCCTGCCCCTTTCAGTCAGCTGGCCTCCTGGTTGCCCTGTCAAACCACAGCTGGGCTCCTTAGTCACTGTCAGGGCTCCCTCCCTAGCACTTTCCCCTCTTCAAGGAGCAGGGCACCTCAGTGCTCTGTGACACCTTGTCTCCACAGTTATGGTACTGGGCTATGAACCTGAGCTATTGAACCTAAGTGAATGGAGGTGTTCCTGTCCTCACCATCTTCCTGTTGGTCAACCTTAGACATCTGCACACCAAATAGGCTGACTTTATTAGGCAATACCATTCACAGTATGGTAGTTGTTTGGATCCTATTCAGAAGTGCTTACCTGTCTCCAAGCACTGCAGAAGGTGTGGTTCCTTCACTCAGTGCTCTGGATTCCACAGGGGGACAGGCATGTAAAAGTTGGATGAAAAATTTGATCTCATCTTAAATACCTAAGCTTATTCACCCAATATTGAAAAAGTTGAGCATAAAACATAAGGGCTGTGCAAAGCTTTGGATCGAAATTTGGATTCAGAGATGATTTAGATGATTTGGAGGCTGAATCTATTAATCTGAATTGAAGCTTTCAGCTTTCTGACTCAATTTGGAAAAGATTTGGAAAAGATTCAGTAATTTGGAGATTTGACCATAGCGTATAAAGGAGAATCAATGAAATATCTATAACATTGTTGTTTTTTGGATGATTTGGATGAATCTCACAGAAATGGCAGCCTGTGCTGAGGGCATAAAGTCTGCAAAGCTTCAAGATGATAGGTGCAGGGGTTTCTGGGAAACTGTACCTCAAATTCCTGAAAGCAAAACTCATGTCACGTGTGTGTGTTAAGCCACAGTAGGGTGAAAAGTGCAGGGGTGGTAGCTCTTGTGAAGGCCACAAAGCCTACCAAGTTTCAAGGAGCTAGGTGCAGGTGTTTCTGTGAAACTGCACCTCAAACTGCTGACAACCAAAACTCATGCCATAGGTGACACTGTGTGTGTGTTAAGGCACAGGGGGGTGAAAACTGCAGGCCTGCTAGGGCCTGCTGCAGCCACAAAGCCTGCCAGCTGTCAAGCAGATAGGTGCAGGGGGAGTCTAGGCTCTGGGGGCCCTGCACCTCTGGCTGCAGGCAGGCAAAACTCGTGACATGGGTGCTTGTGGGACTGTGCGTGTGTTCAGGTGCACTCTTCCTGGCGCTGGGGCCTCTGCACAACATGGCAGTGTGCCCTTGGGAGTCATTCTCTTCCCTTACAGCCTTAGCCCAGTCCACAATGGTAAACAACAGCAGGTCAAAATAACTTAGCTGGCTCAACCAATCGTACCAGCAGCATCAAAAGTACCCAGACAGAAGTGCCACAGAGCCTTTCTTTTTTATAAAGGAATTGACAGCAAGAAGTAAAGATGTTGTGTTGGATATATGTTACTTGTGGTGTGTGATGGCTTATCTTGTGTTTTTATGTTTATATGTTTATTATGCAAAAAAACAGAATAGTTAGAAAAATATACCTTAGGAAGCTTTCGGGTTGAAAAACCCTTTGTCAGGCTGAGGAAGTATGTGCAGTTGGTGTGTCTTCTGTTCCTGGCTGGAAGGAATAGTAAAGAAGCCAGAGGCCGGCCTGACATGCACTTTAGGCAAGGAAGCCAGTCAGTGAAAATAGAAATGGAGGCGTCAGGGGGTGAGGGACAGGCTGGGATGTCGGGGGCGGCGGAGGGGGATGTAGCAGTGCAGGTAAAAGTACAGAGGTACCTGGGGAGTGAGATGTCCGGCAGGTCACAGTGAGTCCGTGAGTTTGTGGGGGAGGAAGCCTCACAGGGGCACACTGCCGTGCTGTGCAGAGGCCCCAGCACCAGGAGGGGTGCACCTGAACACACACACTGTCCCACAAGCACCCATGTCATGAGTTTTGCCTGCCTGCGGCCAGAGGGGCAGGGCCCCAGAACCCAAACTCCCCTGCACCTCTCTGCTTGACAGCTGGCAGGCTTTGTGGCTGCAGCAGGCCCTAGCAGGCCTGCAGTTTTCACCCCCCTGTGCCTTAACACACACACAGTGTCACCTATGGCATGAGTTTTGCTTGTCAGCAGTTTGAGATGCATTTCCTATTTCCTTGAAATTTGGCAGGCTTTGGGGACTCAGAAAGAACTACCATCCCTGCAGTTTTCCCCCCCTGCTGTAGCTTACTATACACGTGACATGAGTTTTGCTTTCAGGACTTCGAGGTACAGTTTCTGAGAAATCCCTCCACCTATCACCTTGAAACTTGGCAGACTTCATACCCTCAGCACAGGCTGCTACTCCTGCAAGATTCATCCAAATCAGCCCAACAATAACAAAATTATAGATATTTCATTGATTCCCCTTTATACCCTAAGGCCGAATCTTCAAATCTTTGCCGAATCAATTTGGCTGAATAGAATCGGAAAAGCGATTCAAATCTCTGGATTGAATTTGCCAAATATGAATCAAAGAGTTGCGGAGGCCTATAAAACATAGTGTGAATACGAAGATATTACATCAAATGGTGTCACTTGAATTCTAATAATATAATGACATTTATCTATACAGAGCCGCCCTCCTAGTTAGCTATATTTAACCTTTGCTTATCACATAATTGTAATTCCTGAAACATGCAATGGTGCATCACTGCCAAGAGCTTCATTATCATTCTCTAACAGGCTTCTGTAATCAACATTCCCTCAATGCAGAGTCCAAAAGCAATCCGCTCCAGAAGATGTGATGAAACCAGGAGAGATCAATACCAAAAAGTTTTTACAAACTCAATCTGGCAAGATTAGCATGGATAATATTAAGACAGATAAGATCCAACTATATAACAGCTGACAACTCCAAGAAAATATGATGTGTTTATTAATAATAATATATTTGTTTTTGTTTTAGCTACCATTCTAAGAAAAAAATATCATAGCCACTTTTCCTAATTAAAATAAAATAAGAGTGAAAAAAGTACAGAATTCTTATAGATTTTCGGCACACATAAAAATGGCCATCTAATATTTAGCTGTTAAAGAAACAGTAAAATTGACTCAATTTCCTCTCCTGTATGTGAATTTAAGAATAACTATGGACAGAAAATATCACATTACACAAAGTGCATCCAATCTTTATATCCCTTAAAATTCTTTGAGGAATTTATATAATAATATTTAATAATTACTGGCATCAGTAATTAAAGACTCATTGTGCCAATCACTAGACAAACACATATTGGCTAAGTACAGACATTCCAAGGGACTAGGTGGTGGTTAGATCATGTTAAAATGGCCACCCCATCTAAGTTAAGTCAGGATGGAGGGGCTAGCAGGAGGATTTGGGGGATGGGAGGACAAGCAGCCTCTGGGGGGATTGGGAAGATGAGGGGGCAGGCTGCTTGTCCTCCCATGCCCCCAAACCTCCCTCAAAGCCCCTCCATCCATTCCATGGGGGTGTGGGGGGGGGGGGGGGGGGGGGATTCAGAGAGGCAGGTGGCATCCACAGAAATGATGATCAGGGTGATTTGGGGGGCAGATAGCATCTGCAGGGGAATAAAGGGGTAGACAGGATCCACCAGAGAGATCAAAGTGGCAGGGGGGGCTGTGGGAGGGGGCGGGGGGGGT
>NW_005841911.1:191380-211030 GCF_000455745.1 Alligator sinensis | reverse complement strand
GCACCTAGAGTGGCTTGTGGCATGGGGGATTGCGGGGGCTGGCTGGTCCATGGCAGGGAAGGGGCCAGGGGACAAAAAATGGCCTCATTTCAGAAGTAGGGGATGTGAAAGCACAACCCCAGACCTGGGGTGAGCAGCTGGGCTTTCCCAGCCTAGGGGCTGCACAGGTAACTCTACTGAATTTAAATTCACTGGTCTAACCTAGATTGATTAAGTTTGAATGTGCTTAGACCAGGCTCCACCATTTCTAGACTGATCTATGTGCACAGAACTTCTGTATATTAATGGGTTTAGATTGATTTCCAATCACTGAGACTGCGTCTGTGTGTAAGGTCTGCATCCAGGCAAACTAAGTTAGATCAGGTGGCCACTTTTAATACTATCTAACCTTACTCTAAGCCTCTCCCCCAAGCATCTTTACTTATCCTTTAAGTAACAGTCCCTGCCTCAAATAATTTTTACAAATAACATGACAGTTACATTCACTGTCAGCCCACTGGCAGAGAAAGGGTAGGATGAAGGAGAAAAATCAAGGGAAGTTGTATTCTTACATCTTTTACATACCACAGACCAGTCCATATACTGTACTGAGCATCCTCAACTGTTATTTCAACCAGCATTAATGCTGTGTGAGATTTTTATTTTCTGTCTTGGTGATACAAAAACACAAATGAACTTGGAGAAGACCAAAGTTCACTAGTATCCTCTTTCCACAAGAACAACAAATTGATCACATAGTACACCCAACTGACCAAAATTGATGGCTCCAGTTTAGCATGCCAGTGAAATATGCAGTCAACATCTTATAGAAACTGAGCTTATTTTCCTGGTGGGCCAATACTATCCTTGGCTGCCAAAGATTCATAATTCCTATAAGTGTTGATATGTTGTTCTAGTTTTCAGTATACACAGCACACCAAACTGACTCAGGAAACTTGGATTCTAGTACAAGCTTTGCTACTGGCCTGCTGAATAATGCTTAGTTCTGCCACTGCTCAGCAACTTCACCTTATGCCTTAATCTGTAAAGTGGAGGTAATCATACTGATTTTCCTTTTGAAGTGATTTTAGAGCTAGGGGTATTAGCTAACTATTATTTTCCACTGCAGTGGGTAGAATCAGAAGTGCTGAGGTGGGCATGTGATCATGTTGCTTTGTCCTGCCTAGAACTTCTCCAGTATTTGGATCTGCAATTTTGCTTCAAACCCTTCCTGTGCTCAAGGCTCACTCTCCCTGTTGTACTTATATTTGTGAAGTGTGTAGCCATATCCTGAGGTTCTGCCATCAATACATGTTAGATGGAGCAAGTACTAGTAAAAGCTGTGATAAGCACATCAAACAGCCTTTTGTGACTGTGTCACCCTCTGCTGATTGGAATCTAAAAAAATCTACTAGTCCTAAAATCTTATGCAGGCACACATATTTCAGGAGTAGAAACAGTAGCGTATATCAACAGCTGACAAACTGAAGAAGGACAAATTGTTATGAAAATAGTATTTTCAAGCTTTTAAGAGGATATTAAAAATGAAGTGAAAGAAAGCAGCTTAACTACTGTAGAAAGCAGTTGGCAGTGTCCATTCTGTCTGATTTTTCTATTTTCTTGAATGCTTTTACAGCCTCAATCTTAATTTATGTGAGTGGGGTTTTTTTTTCTTTTTTTATGTATTTAGCAAATGTTCACCAATAAAAAGATACATTTTTAGTCCATAAATTTCACAGATGACAAATTTTCAAGAAGCCTTAATGTCATCACCTTTTCTAGTAAGCCATAGAGAAACTTGTGTTTTAAGCACTGGAGATTCATACTATATAAATCAACTGCAAAAAGAAAAACAGTGACAGTTCCTGTGGAATGTACTGACTGTCTATCCTCAGTAATGAGATTGACTGATAACTCTATGCTCTAAATAACTAAACCACACTAATGTGAGCCTAGGTCTTTAAATTATATTTTTGTATGTAGCTGACTGGTAAATAAATTTGATTTCATGCAAATATTTTGGAGCAGATTAGTTTACAGCAAAACGGAGCCTGAATGCTAATGATCTTTGGCTCTGTATACAGAGAATGAAAACTGATTCAATCCAAGGCAAAGTGTCAGCTTTAATAAAGCAGTGTCATGCAATACCTCCCCCATAGCTGGCCTATACTGACATGAAAAATTATAATGGTGGAAATGCAGAATTTTGCAGATATAAATAACTTGAGATGGTTATAAAATGTCCTAGTGGGTTGGGGGAAAACTATTAAATATATAAAGTAGCTGTTGTGAAGAATATTATTGCCACCTATTGACAAGGGAATCTTCTGAGATAATATAACCTCTTATTCAATATTCAAGCTGATTGACTTGAACATCCTTCCAAGTAACTTTAGCCGAAACTGTTCAAATTAGATTTGTGTGGTGAGGAATATTGACATTCTGAACAACATAAACCTCTGGATTTAATGAGCATGACCTTATGTGAGCAAAGCAAAAAAAAAAAAGTGAGTACAGAGGTCTAGCTAAAATTCAATGCTATCAGACAGGGAATGTGAACTCAAGTATCCCTCAGCCCTCTGGTCTCCAGGGCAGTGAGGACTGGCAGTGGCACAGATGCTCTGCAAATTGTAGGTAGGAAGATGAAGTGTGAGAAAAAGGTCAAGGCTAGGGTGAGTGGTATACATAAGTCCTGAGTTTTCATGTGCTATGTCTTATTATTTCATATGGACTTGCTTCAAATAACTGTTTTATGGATTCACGTTATATCACTTTATATAGTGAATAGTTATATATATGGATAGTCATATATCAAAGCTTGGAGCTTGTAGACAAATTTGCTAAAGGATATAAAGAGTATACGTAAACTAGTTAAGGAGAGTGCAGTAGGTGTAGTAGGATGGCCAATACCTTAGGTGTAAATATAGAATATTTCATATATATATATTTATTTATGAAATACATATATGAATATAGAATAGTCTATATTACAACTAAGGTATCCTACTGTAGGCTTACTTTTTTTCCCCTTGTATAATCAAAGGTTGAGGTAGGTGAAGACTTGAAATATTAATGAAGGAACCGATGCAGGAAAGTCTGGCAAACTGCTCTCTGTGGAAATCCAGTTTATATGATCCAGGGAAGGCTGTGAATGTCTTTTGGAAGCAGTTAGCAAATGCTGTGATAATTCAGAAGGAATTCCTTTGTTTGTTGACATTTGTAACCTGTGATCCCATATTCCTCCATTCATCATAGTCATTAGTCTTTCCCTGCCCCACTTATTGACCTCAGTGATCTGGTACATCGTCTATGAATGTGAACATTTCTGGTCCGTACATACCTTTGCCTTTGTACTCCAAGTCAACACTCACCTTAAGTCTGCCACTAACCATACTGCACAAGTTCATGTTCCATGTCTCTGGTCACATCTACATGTGCCCCTGACTGCACAGTTGTGACTGCACAATCATTTAGTACTTGCTAAAAGTGCTAAAGCAAGTTCTAAATGACTGTGCAGTAACTGCTGTTACCGCGCAGTCCTGGCAATGCACGGATTGCTTCTGACCTTGCTGTGCAGTAGTGTCGGCATTGTGATTTGTGCCCGCTGATGCCATGTCACCATAGCTCATTGCTAAGGCGACATAGCATCTCAGCGATGTAGTATCTCATATGTTGTCTAAGATCTTGGTAACTACTTAGCCAATGAGGCTCTAGACTTGTAATCACGCTGATTTAAACCAAGGAATAAAATCCTAATCCTTTTAGGATTTGTGAGTCTGAGTAACAAGCTCTATTCCTTTTGTCTGGTATTATCTCACCTTCTTTCTTCAAAAGTCAATAATTTAATTTATATTATGTGAACCTTTTTTCTAACCTAGTGTTTTAAGATAGAGAATGTTAAATAATGAGGATGTAAACCATCCAATATATATACCAGCTTGTTCATTGTCCAGTAAGAATCCATTTTCCTAGATACGTTACTTTTCATCTCCTGTTACTTAATGTGTTTCAATGGTGCCTTTGAATCACAATGTAAGTAATAATATATAACCTTTGTTTATCATACAATTTGTTTAGCATAGAATTTGTTTAACTTTATCCCTCGAAGGAAGCTGTTGATTGCCTTTGTGTGTTGTATAGAATAAATTCCACTGCCTAGCAGGAACAAATTTTAAAGCTATAATCATCTTCTTTTTTAAAGCAATTCTAATCTGTTCCAACTACACTTTTTTCCCCATAAAGCGCAGTCAACCTGATTATCCATTGTGACCCACAAGTCTTTTTCAAAAGCACTGTCAGGCAGATTTGAATCCTGCCCCATCGTATAAGCATAGTCTGCATTCCCTGTTCACTCATTTATGACTTTACTTTTGGCTTTAATTAAACGGAATTTGTTTAAGTATACCTAGCTTATCAAATGGTCCAAATTACTCTGTGTGTCATGGCCTTTCATTATTTACCAAATATTTGAGTCATCTGCATACTTTATCAGTAATGATTTAATCTGGGGGGGGGGGGGGGGGGGGGGGGAGGAGGGGAGGGTCAGGTCATTGCTAAAAATATTAAATAGCACAGGGTCAAGAAATAAATACTTGTAAGACTCCAGACAAATGATGATCCCCATTTACAAACTACATAATGAGATCTTTTAGTCAGCCAATATTAAATCCACTTAACAGGCATCATGCTGATTTTGGATTATTCCAACTTTTTTAGACGTTGTATGATACCAGGGCAAATGTCTTGCAGAAGTCTATTTCTTTGTCACCCAAATTTATAATCTCAGAAGAAAATATCAAGTTCCTTTGACAAGATCTATTTTCTATAATCCTATGATGATTGACATTAATTATATGGTTCTCCATTAATTCTTTATTAAACAAGACCTATATTAGGTATTCCATTATTTTGTCCAGGATAAATGTCAGGCTGATAGGCCTTTAAATAACCTAGGCTATTTCACTTATATTTTTAAATATTAGCTTAGCCTTCTCTTTCTTCTATTCCTCTGGACTTTCCTACTGTATCAATGTTTTTAATAACCAATTTCAGTGGTCCAAAGAATGTATCAGTAAGATCCTTTAAAACTCTTGGCTCTAAGTTAGTTTGAAATTGTTTTAACTTTATTAGCTATTTATTTTCATTATTAGTTACTTGTGGGATATATAATGTTCCATCACCATCATGTGACATTGCTTCATCATCTTGCCTTATCTGCACATCAAAGAGCAAATCACACAAAGAAACTCTCATGGACCCAGAGGAGCAGATATCGACCTTCAGCTTCCTTTGTGCAAAATTAAGTTTATTTTCTACCCATGGGTATTTTTACCACCTTTAATTTTCCCTCAGCCTGAAGAAGCGTGTGTGTGCCTGGAAGCTTGGGAAGAAAGATATTTTTTTCATGATTTCTTAGTTGGGCTAATAAAAGGTATAATCTCTGAACCAAGAGTTTTAGAGTTTTGCATTTCTTTTTGCCACAGACCAACATGGCTATCAAATGTTGGCTTCATGAAGCCAACATGGCTTCATCATCTGACATTTTTCAAACACAGAGCAGTAGTATTTATTATACACTTTCTGATTTTTCTAAGTATTATAATTAAATTATATTTCCATTTAAGAATGGATCAGTATCATTGTTAGGATTTCTTTTTCTCCTTATTGTTTCATTGCTCTCCTCCCTCATCATTCTTTCACTTTCATCCAAGCCATTAAAACACACACACAAGCATAGTCTTCATCCTTGATAGTGAAATCATGGCTTTTTGGGCACCTACTAAAATGCTCTTATAGACTTCCTAGATATCATTCACATTTTCCTCTTTAAAGTCCCCTAACTGATTTGGCTCGCAACTCCTTTTTCTTTTGTAGAATGATAACTATCAAAATTTCATGTATTTATATTCCTGGTTTGCATGTAATAAATGCAATCTATTCATGATTGTTTGCACCAAAACCACCACTCATTTTTAGTTCTATAATCAATTGCATTTAATCTATTTAGAAGAAATCTACTGTAGATTCTACCATGCTGAATTGAAGACTGCAATTTTTAAAATTGTATATGTTAATATGGATACTATGGCCTGAGATTTCCATTGCAGTCGCTAACATTAATGGTTTTTCTTTCCCCTTACAAGGTATAGATACATACTTAAATAGAAGCAGAGTAGATTTGAAACTTTACAGATTAACTAAATTAGAGCTGTTTAGCATAAGCGTTGATAAGTGGAGAGCTCACTTTATCAGATGCTGTATGCTGTGTCCCTTCACAGCATCTGATGAAGTAAGCCTTCCACTTATGCTATACATGTCTAATTTAGTTAAGTCTACAAATGTGCAAATCTACCCTGCCATCTGCCTGACTTCAGACTAACACAGATAACTATCTGCTCACATACTTAAATAACCAGTCACCCTGTTCTATAGTACTATTTATTACCCCGTAGCAGACGGAAACTATTGCCCCATCATGCTACATCTGATAGACCATTAATTCACAAGCATTCAAGATCATTTACTTCTAAGTGGTCGGTAATTAAGAAACTGGTGTTACCTTTATTTGCAGAGTGCCACTCCTCTCCACTTTTGCCTACTTCATCTGTCCTGAATAGACTATAACTATTAATTTTTACATTTCAATTATGCAAAAAATCTCCCCACCTGGTTTCAGTAAAATCAACTCAGCCTAATTTTTATTCACAAATGAGTCATTCCAATTCTTCTTGTTTATTAGTCAAGTTTTTAGACTTGGTATATAGAACATTTTATTCTCAATATGTTGTTTCTACACAAGATGAGTGCAGTGATTCCCCCTTTCCACTGCCACTAATCCAACTACTCTATGTCCTAGAAAGAATGGGCTCAGGATGAATCCCATCAAAATTACACCTTGCCCCATAGAAAATGGCCCAAAGCTCTACAAAACCCAACCCTCTACTGAAGGCAGGAAAAATCCACATCTCCAGATTCATCCAAATACACATTATCCAGGATTCTAAACATGTTTGTTAACTGGCATGCTATGTAAACCGTTCTCTTGAGAAAGAGGCCATTAGTTCACCTCTGTTGAGTGCCTGGAAAGTGCAAGGAGGAAAAACATCCACAAACTTTGTCAGTTTGAAAAAGTTCATAGAACTGTTTCAGCTCAATCCAATTTGCATCAAAAAATCACTTTGAACATATATTATAAAAAAAATCTCTACTTTATATACTGTTTTGACTGTCCATACTTTAAAAATTTAAGGCATATACCATTTTATTGCTTGTTTTTAGTGTGTAAGTACACTGTCTGCACAAATAAATAACTTTACTGACATCCTCAAGCTTCAAGGTTACAAAATAAAATAACTGCATTGATTTCAAGCCTGCTACAAGTTTCTTGAACAGAGAAAAATACCCCATACAATGAAGAATTATTTGAATGTACAATAACTGTTCCCAAGAACATTACTTATAAATACTTTTTACAATTGGTGTGTCTACTGGCTGCCTCTAACTCAGTACTTCAATTACAGCCACAGTGTTAGAACAATGTCTTGAGTGTATTCTGATGTATGCTATTATGCTCTAAAGGGTGCCATTATTGTTTGCTTCTTCAGAGTGATGAGTAATCATAGACACAGATGAATATCCTTAAACTGCACTGAACCTATTACAACAAAGTAATTGTTCTTTGAGTCTACCAAGAAGAAGAGATTAGTTCACATACCTCTGTACATTTCCTGACCTGGGTTCAAAGCAACTACAAAGAAATGCAATTGAAATTGAATCTGATTTTATAAGTAGATTTGTATAAGCTTCAAGGCTCTGATGATAGGTTTTTCATCCACTGAGGAGAATGTTTCTGTTCTATTTCTAAAATGCCATGTAAGGCACTCAAACGCTTATTTTAGTGTTCAAGAGTATGACAATGTGATGTGCAGTTTATACTATCATCAGATAGACACTAAACCAAACCAAATAAGACAAATATATACTTGACTGCAAAGGTTCTTAAGCACATGCTTAAAGTTAAGTGGTTGCTGAAATGCTTTCCTGTATTGGGAAGGACTTATACACCTGAATCAACTTCACTGATATGTTTTTACTGATATGGTCTATTACATACAAAAGACACACAGGTAAATACTACAGCTATGTGAAATTTTGCTGACTGTTTCATTTTGATGCTGTTTCAACTAATTTTGAGTTCAAAACAGTGAAATCAAAACAAAATGAAATGAAGGGCTCGCAGATGCTTAAGAGGCTGGTGGAGCAACAGAAGGCCATCCATGAGAGGGCCTTGCTCATGGAGATTGGAATCAACAGCCCCCTTAACAAAGCTGAGTGGGATACCATCTCCCAGATCCTGGTGGTCTTCAATCCCTTCCTTGAGGCTACTGAGACCCTCAGCTCTGGCGATGTCCTCCTTAGCCAGGTGATCCCTGTGTTGCCCTGGCAAGTGGTCAGGCCAACTCTCAGGATCTCAATATTGTGCTGTTAGACAGGAGGGTGTGACACAATTGCACATATACAAAACACACACAAATCAATTAGGTGTATATACACACACACACACACACTACCAGTTCAGGCACATACACATCCAAACCAGCCTAGGCACATGCATACTCATCACCAATTCAAGCACATACACTATACATATACTAATTTGTATATCATGCACACAATGCCATACACACACACACACATACACACACACACACACTAGCAACTCAGGTACACACACGTTCAAAATAACCGGTCTAGGTTCATGCCCACCTATCACCAGTTTAAGCCCATACACGCTACACACACCAAATTTAGACAGAATCAGTTACCAGTTACCAACACCTGCACATCAAATACACATATGTGGATTACTAATTCATATACCACACACACACACACACACACACACAACGATATCTACACATGTATATATATGTGTATTCACTAATTCACACACATACCACCCACCTATACATACACACAGGTGAGTTCCTAAGTTGGGTGTTGTGATATGTATGTATGTATGTGCTTGGTGTACTTGGGAAACCTGGGGAAAGGTTAAGGTAAGAAAGTGGAAGTTTAGGGAGTTAAAGTTACCAGGACCGGGATTAGAACGAGTAGACTACAGGGGCCTGGGCTGAAGAACTGAGGTTTGGAGGTAACTTTAGGTTAATTGATCTTAATTGATTAAAAGACAATGCCCAAAGCCTGCAGAACAGGGAAGCATGCCCTCACAGAGTCTGGGAGTGGAGCCAGAGCTATGGGGTAGCTGAAAAGGTAGATGGGGACAGAGCAAATGGGACTAAGTGAAAGTGTGGGTGTTAAAGAGGGGTTCTGGGTATGGGGAGCCAGAGGATGGCTCTGGGGCAGCTAGAGAAGTTGCAGGGAGCGGCAGTAGGTGCTGGAAGCTGGAGAAAACTGCAGGATAGCTAATAGGAGTAGGGAAGCTGCAGGAGGGGAGGAAGGTAGTAGAAGTAAGGGAGGCTGAGAGGTGACAGAAAAGGGGAGATAGAATTGGGAGGAGATCGTGAAACTAGTGGAGAGGGGTTGGGGCTAGAGCTGAGAGAAAGAGAGAATGAGGCTGGAATTTAAGATAAGGAAGGGACTGGGATTCAGTAAAACATGACCCAACTTGGGGTTGCAAATGACAGTGGTTTTATTGAACAGGGGAGATGGTGACACAATGCCAAATTGGTTCCCTTGCACACACACCCACACCCACACAATGGCAGCAGGGGTTAGAGAGGCTTGGTGCAGGGGCTGCAGTCCACTGAAGTCCAGGAGGAGAGAGAGAGACAGAGATAGAAAGAGAGTCCAAATTGTAGGAGGAGGTGTGCAGGTAATATCTACCTATCCAGGCTGGAAAGGAGTCCTTGTCCAGTAGATGTTGTCTAGAGCAGGGTCGCCGGCACGGCCTCTGGGTGGATAGGTGGTGTGGCATGGTGCTGGTCCAGATGGAAATGGTGTTCCCACTGGGTTTGTCTTCACTGCCCCTTTTTATAGGGGCAGACCTTGTGTGACCCTAGTGACAGGAGGGATGCCCAGGCCAGGGTCAGCCCCTGGTGTACTGATCATGTGTGCTCCATGCAGGGATGTGCAGTTTTGGGTGTCTGTAATGGTGAGAGTTGCCGGTTTTGCAGGGTCCTTTGTCTTTCAAAAGCTGGTCTTGTCTCTGTTCCTGGGTGAGGTCCGTGGTTCCTGGATGAATCAACGCGAGGTGATGGCCCAGTCATTACAGGCCATTCAGTAGAAGCTTGCTACCATTGTATTTCAATCATTCCCAATCACACTCATTCTTCAGGGAACCAATTTACATGGGGGGGAAGGGGCGGTACGTGACTCATACAATTGCAACATGGGATGCCCAGGCAGAGGACAGAAGATGGAGACTTGGCCTATAAAATGGAAACTTGGCATGACTTTGGTTCAATTACAAACACAGGCCTAAACCATACAATATCCATATGAAACAATAAACATCAATACAAAAATGATAACAATACAATATACAACAGTAAAAATCAATACAAACCTAATAATAATACAATATAAAACAATGGATATCCAAAACCAAAAACTTGCTACCAAAATGAAAATGTTTAAAGCTTATCCTAAGTCTGAGCTCACTTATACTTATCTATAGGGAATAGAGAGGGAGAGAAAAAGTCAGAAATGGTTGGGGAAGGGGAGGGAATGAATTTTAAAATAAAGAAAAAAAAAAAAAAGAAAAAACTGGGGGTTCTGCTACACCTGTAGTGAGGGAACTTCAGAGCCAAATGAAGAGCTTCCAGGGGATCAATGTTCCTGGCTGAGACAAGCCATTGTCACCAGACGTGCAGGCATTGGTGAGGTGGCTGAAGGAGGGCATCAGGAAACAGCTTGATCCCTTGCGGTCCAGTATGGTCCACGTGCTGGTTGCCATGTGTGACCTGAGGGTGAAGGGCAGTGTATGCAGTAGCCAAAGCCTGAATCAGTGGATGGAGGTGCTGGTGAAGGGAGTCAGGGAGACAGAACAGCAGGGGTGGGAAGATGTGGAAGACAGGGATCCACTGTCCCATGTTAGCATGCCATTCACCAGCCAGTCTCCTCCTCTACCACAGATGCTGCCAATGTGGGCCAAGGGCATGGCTTCCATGGTGGGCAATGCACCAGACCCCACCATCCAGCAGGTAGTGCTCAGGCCTTGGTTGCTGCCTGTCTCACCGAGGATGTGTAGTTGCTGCTGTGTGACCCCTTGGCCTACTGAGCAAGCTGCAGCCAGATGTGGCTGGATCTGGCCATGGTTGCCCAGGAAAACCTGTTCTGTCCACCAACCAGAGTGTTCATCATTACTGGGGATGTAGTGACACCCCACAGCACCTCCTTGGATCCTGGTTTGGTGGAGCAGCTGCTGTTCCTCAAGGTGAATCTCCCAGTGCTGGGGTTCCCCAAGCTCCAGGTACAGATGGATTGAATGCCACCCTTCTCACTCCGTCTGCACTTATTTCCTTTTTTCCAAACTGTTTAATGCCCCACTCTCAGAACTGGAGGGGGCACTCACTCCATCACCAGCCAGCTGGGGCAGAACATGTCCCTGCTGAGCTTCTGTGTTGGGACAGACAAACTTGGAGGTGTGGGCTGTGGCTATGGGGAAGGAGGAGACCACAGATCCTGGGCATGACCACGAAAACTGCACTCTGCCAGAGTCAGGCAGGCCTGGTGGGACTGCTGGCAATGCAGCAGCCCCAGGAAATCACAGGACCGAGGATCCCTCTGGTGAAAGGCAGGTGGGAGGTGCCAAAACCTCCAGCCACCACATGCGCACACACAGTCCTGGCTGGGGAAAGCCCAGACCTGTAATATCTTTGACAGGCCTGAAGCTTGCTGGTTGCAGTAGAGTTGTGAGGCTCCAGGTGAGCTCCGTTTAGCTGCCTAGGATGCCAGCTTTCAGGTTGAAAGACCCTTCATCAGGCTGTGGAAGCACCTGCAGTTGGTGTGTGTGCTGTTCCTGGATGGAAGGAATAGTAAAGAAGCCAGAGACTGACATGAAATGCAGACAAGAAAGCCAGCCAGTAAAAATGGAAATAGAAACATCAGGGGGTAAGGGACAGGCTGAGGTGGAGGGGTAGGAGAAAGGGGATGTAGCAGCGCAGGTAAAAGTGGAGAGGTACTTGGGGAGTCAGATATCTGTCAGGCTGTAGTGTGTCAGAATTCCAATGTCTGTGTTGAGTCCATGAGTTTCTGTACCTAGGAGGTTGATGAAGTGCAGTTCATAGGTTGGTTTGCAAATTCTCATTGAGGATCAGGCCTGAGAGATTGGAAATGGGTCGTGTTCTGTTGTTTTCTTTGATAGATTTTCGGAGTGCGCTCGTTCTGGTGCGCAGTTGTTGCTTAGTGTCTCCACATATTCTCCATCAGGGCACTTGCTGCCCTTATGGAGATATGTATTGTGCTGTGAAGATATCTCCATACTGGAGATATTGTTGGCAGGTTTTGCATGTCTTGTCATGGCATAGCCTGGATCCAGTCAGTGTGTTTTGGGTTGTAGGAAGTT
Source organism: Alligator sinensis (assembly GCF_000455745.1). Classification (NCBI taxonomy): domain Eukaryota; kingdom Metazoa; phylum Chordata; order Crocodylia; family Alligatoridae; genus Alligator; species Alligator sinensis. The sequence continues at coordinate 198,522 of NW_005841911.1, read as the reverse complement.
CGCTTCTAGTGATGAGGGTAGTGAGGTTTAGTGCTTGTTTGAGGATATATTTCTGTAACTATTAAGTTGGTCTGCTGAAAGATGCCAGATTAGATTGACCCAAAGGACCTTGTCTGCCAATGCCATGTCCTTAGACCAACACCCCCAGCACCTGACCAGAAGGACACAGGGCCCTGGGCACATCTAAGCCGTAGGGCTGGGGTTGGCAGGGAGAGTTCTCTGGCAGCTGGAGAAGAAGGTCCCGCAGAAGAGGAAAGAAAGGCTCTGTCACAGTTTGGCTGCCTAGGATGCTGCTGGTGCTACTGTGCTGCTGCTCACTAAGTTATTATTTTACCTGTTGTCATTTAAAGTGGTGGACCAGGCTGAGGCTGTAGGGGAGGAGGAGGGCTCATTGGGCCCCGGCGCTAGTGAGGGCACACCTTAACACATACACAAAGTAACACATGTCACAAGTTTTGCTTGTCAGCAGCTTGAGGTGCAGTTTCCCAGAAACCTCTGCATCTATCTTCTTGAAACCAAGCAGGCTTCATGGACTCAGCATGGGCTGCCATGCCTGTTGTTTTCTCCCCCCTGTGTCTTCACACTTACAAGTGACATGACTTTTTCTTTCAAGATGTTGAGGTTCAGATTCCCAGAAACCTCTGCACCTAGCTCCTTGAAACTTGGCAGGCTTCATGCCCTCAGATGGGGCTATCATCTTTTCTGTATTCCTCCAAATCTGCCATAAAATGACAAAGTTATAGGCAGTTATGTGCTTCCCCATTATAGCCTATGGGAGAAATGTTGAAACAGCATCAAAACTGCAAAACAGTTTCGGTAAAACGAAACGGAACAGTGCTTTCAAAATGAAACAAAACTCAAAATGAAACACTGTCCCAGCAAAATGGAAGTCAAAATGAAACAGTGCTATTTTGCACAGCCCTAGTAAATACAGGCTACCTCAAATAAGACAGAACTCACTAATTAAGCAGGTTGTTTGCCAAAATCCACTGGTATCATGACCCTATGATTCTATAATTCTATGATTCTATGACCAAGCAGCACTGGGATCTGTGACTCTTGTCTGACCCTGGCAGAAACATTTGGGACTCTCTCTCGAAACAACAGTTCAGTCTTTTCATCTTATCTTGGCAAGAAAAAAACAGTTTTGCTCTGTTAAAATAATGAAGAAAAATGATCTCCTGGAGCTGTCATTCCCAATATTTCTCACTATTTCAATTTTTTTCCATGTATTTTAAAAATCACCTGAAAATATCTAATTCCTTACATAAATTTCCCCTAACAAGTTCAATAATGTGACAAGTGCATTTTATTTAGAGCTCTCCCTAGCTAAAATGCTCAGGCTTCCCATAGGAGTGAAAAAGGGGTTGTGAATGGTCATTTCCATGGGTTTAAAAGCTAATTCCAGAACAAGGCACTCAGTACCACATGGACAAAAGTTAGCACATTGAAGGATCTAGGATTTCATGAAGGGGATGAAGGACCAGTGATAGGTGCTGTATGCCTGACTATAGACTGCCCTGTGGGAACAACAGCAGGGATTGTCTTTATGTTCCCAAATCAGGTAAGTATTTAACTTCCCATCCTTCTCCCCAGCTCTCAGCAACCCCTTCCTTCCCATCCATCATCATCAGTATGTCTCCTCACCTCCCATTTGCCTACTCCCCCACTTGCTGCTACCACTGTCTTGGGCTAATGGGGGTGGATCCCAAGCTGCTTGTGCCCCTGGCTCAGCAGGGGATAGTAGTGGAAGCAGCGGATGGGATCTTCTTTTCTGCACAGATCCCCAGGTGTTCCACTACTATTGCTGTTCCCTGCTGTACCCAGTTGCAGAGGCTCAGAAACCTTCCCTCAACAACCCTCTCAAACCACAACTCTTCAAATTCATTTCACAGAGGGCAGAATCTCCAGAGCTGCTCCATCTGGGCTCAGCAGAGAACAGCAGCAAGTTAGGTGGAACAGCCACACTTACTCCCAGGCTCACAGAGAACTGGGTAGAGTGGATAAGCCTCCCTCTGCATCTGCTGCTACTACTGTTCCCCATTGGAACAGGCAGGAGTGGCTATAGGGCCCCCATGCTTCAGCCAGGGACAGCAGCAGCAGGGTATATGTGCTGCTGAGGATAGAGGAGAAAGGAGGTGTGCTGAGAGCAGGATCAGGAGAAGGGATTTATCTGATTTTGTACTTTAAAAATTCCCACTGTTCCTGCTGTGGTCCCAAAGGGGGGGGGGGGGGGGGGAGTGCATTTGTTCCACTGCATCCCCTCTAGCTCTACCACTATCCCCATTCCAAAACAAGTAAAATACTACATTGAAAGTGTTGGTTGTCAATTGAGGTTAAAAGGATATCAGTACTGGAGACAGTGTAAAGTATAGAGAGTCAGGGATTGGAATATATAATATGTTTAAATTTCAGTCAATTGCTACTCAAATTCTCTTTTTTTGTTGTTTTACACTGCAAAGAGTGATCTCCCAAATGCACATTCTTTTGCATAAGTTAACTGTAATTGCCTTTGATAATTGATGTTAAGTGGCCAACAAACAGTACCAATAGACTTATGTAAAAAGAATGGGCAAGAAGTGCACATGTTGTGTGGACATTTGGGTCCCTGAGGACAACTAGTGGCAGTGCACCCTGTGCTGCTACTAGTTGTCCCCAGGGAACACCTGTGCCACATGCACTTTGGCACGCAGCAAGTTACCCCATGTGGGGTAAGGGAGGCTAGGGCCTGCACTGGGCTGGCCCCAGCATCCTTACCTGAGGTCCTGGGGGCTTTTGGGGCTGCAGTAGCAGCGATTCTGACGTTCACAGCCTAGCCAGAAGCCGCAGTGCAGCTCCGGGCACCCTGGCTCTGCTTTTGAATGGCACATACTGCCCCTGTGTGCGCTACTTCCTGGATATCCAGGGGTAAAAAAAACCTTCCGCACTGCTCCCTTGTAGTGTGGAGAACAACTGAACCTGCAGTATATGATACTGCAGACGTGTCTGAGGCACCACATACTGCACTGCTGCACCCGTCTGGGCATGGCTAATGTGTTCATTCTCAAGGATTCCAAAGAACTAATTTTGGGCCATGTTTTAATGAAGTTTTCAGTAACCCCCAACAAGGCACCCGTGGCTCTGGGAACCCCTCCCAGCCTGCTCCCCCGATCTGTGAGTACCCCCTGCCCAGAGGAGGCCGTCCTGAAAGGGGAATCTGGCAAGATCAGGGGCCAGGTGGACCCATCTAGGGCTAAGGAAGTATTGGGACCCTCCTCCCTCTGCAGGGGTGCCAGGGTTGCCACCCTAGGGGAAAGGTAAATAGTCTCTGCTACAAGGGTGCCTGAAGGGGGTGGAAAGACTTGCACCTGCCATGTTGTAAATAGTTATAGATAGATAGATAGATAGATATGTTGTCATTATTTTAATGTGGCCTGGGTTATGCTAGCGAGTTGAGGTTTGATTGTGTTATTGTTCTTGCTTGAAATTATCTGCGGACACCTGTGTTTATTTGCCTAGCTATATTTGCCTGTGGTTGTTGTACACATTTATCTATGTTTTTATAAATGTGTAAATATGTACATTAGTTATATATTAATAGCTATTTCTTTTTTTAAGGATTTTGGTAAACAGTAATAAATTTGTATATAGTTAAGTGCTTTGCCCTGGCCTTTTCTATAGAGAAAAGAGGGAACTGCTCCCTAGTAGCAGACCCCTCTCACAGCACTCGTGCCTGACCATCCCATCTCTTCTACTTGCAGACAGGTCAGACCCCTGGGTATACTTGGGCTACATATTATTGTTGACTGGTAAGCATTGCTTCTGCACTGAGAACAACTTTTCATTGAGAACAATGGGTCTTCCTTTTTGAAGCAATTTAACATTTTAGAGGATCACAAAGTTATTTCATTTTACTTTTGGAGAATATATATTTTCACAGATTAGTCTAGTCTACAGATCTATTCTCCATTTCTCATCATAAAATAACAGGCAAAAAGGGACATGTCAAGTTTTGGAATAACAAATAGACTTCTAAAATACTTAGGTAGGAAGGAAGAGAAAGAGGCTCTATGGTGTATAAGAATGATTATTTGCAATAGCCTTTCCAGTAATGTGGATTTCTGGGATTTAATCATTTCTCATCCTCCCCAGAGAACAATATAATCAATAATAACTGATCACTGATGACTTGTTGACAGGAAAGTACTCTGTGCAGAAAGTGTGCAAGGGAAAATTATACAAGTGGCACTCCTTAAAAGGCAAAGAAATGTGAGATTTTAATGCACCAAAAACATATTATATTGACAGCCTTGGGTGCTAACAGTCTTTACACACAAAATAAGCTGCAGCCTGATTTCTGAAAGGTTCTTTATGCCTGCTTCTTTCATTGACATCTTTTAGGATTGTGGGTAATCAGGGCCTCTGAAAACTGTAGTCAAGTGTCCTCATACATTCCTGTCCTATGATCAGGTATCAGTTATATGACTCTCAGAAAAATGGTGTCCTTATTTATTCAGGTGTTACCTTCTCTGCTGAAATTCCCAGCAAATCTGCCAACTAACACCAGCTCTGATGATAATTCATATGATGTGGATACTTATTTACTAGGAGATAAACTAAACTATGCTGTATATTTTAAATGGGAATAGATTCAGGGGCTTTTTGATTTGTTTTGTTTTTATCATAACAGATAACAAGAGTTTAGTGCATAGGGTGCAAAGAGTTGAAAATATGCCCTAAGTATTCTGTTAAGTAGATAAAGTAAAACTTTTCACTGATAGTGCTGAAAACTTTGCTTTCTGCTCAAATTTCTTGAGATGTAAATTTTAAGACATTGAAGTACCCTCCACCTATGTTAATAATTAAACTTTATAAGACTAACTTCCTTCTTTATTTTCAGATATATTCCCCAAACTGGTCAAATTGGATTAAAAGCTTGTTGATACATGAAATGTCCTATTTGTCAAGTATAATTTTATCAATAGCACATATCGTTTGGCATTCTTGGCATAATAATTTCACAAACAAAATTCCTATTACTCTTGAAATGTAGCCCATGAAAAGCTGACTGGAGAGGTATGGATGACCTTATTTCAAACAGGAAATAGCATATTCTAATACATATTTGGTTCTATAAATCCTATAGTGGCCTTGATATTCCCTCTTTCGTAGACAGTCTGCTAACATTTCTGTTATAAATCTCTGTTTAAAAGAGTATATAGTTTGGATCTTAAAAGGCTCCACTGAACAGAAATGTGGCATACAAGGAATCAGCCAAGGATAAATGTCATCTTTAGGTTTTATTTGTTCTGAGGGCTGGGAACACTTATATATGCTCTAGCTTTTGAGTTTCAAAAACACTGGAAGTGTTAGAGTAGCAATGAATAATTTCCAGGTCTCTTTGTACCCTCTTAACACAAATACAGTTTTAGATACAGTTTTGTATATATATAAAACTGAATCTGAGTCATATTGACATGATGTTGTATTGTTTCAGTAATAGAAAAGTAAATGTAATAATAGATACTATTTTATAGTTATTGAGTTGGCCAAAAAGGAAAGATGAGAAAATGGAGGCAGACACTTTGTTCATAAAAACTTTAGAAAATGTCCATGTCCTCCACAGCTGGCAAACGACCAGTAAATATCACAAAAACTCCTAAGAGTTTGTACTTATTGTTTTCATGTATATATTTAAATATTCATGAAGCCTTATCATGCTTTCAAATGTTTTGGATTTTTACTGAAGAATATAAGAACCAACTTGTACTCTTTCAAAAGTATATACTAATATTGGTCTCCTATAATATTAGCTGGTTTGTAATGAAAAAGGAAAAGGAAAACAAATAATAAAGAAATTAGTCCTACTGAGAACTTCTCTTTTAGTATTTTCACATTATGTATTAGTCCCCCAACAGTATGAGCAAAACATATAGAGATTTTGATTCATGGCAATAGATGCATGATAGCCATTAGTGAATAAATCAGAACCAATAATGTACAAAGGTGACAAAGTTATAGTTTTTTTCTCCACACAGAACATCCACCAGTAGATCATGATTTATTAGTACTTATTCTTTGTTTATTTTTATTGTTGTTTCCCAAGGGCTGACTGTAAATGGTTCTTTGGTAGGACTGCTCTCTGGTAGTCACAGCTGGCTGGCTGTGAATGGTTCAGTAAATAAATATATTGCTTCCATTATTTCATTGAGAGTTGATCCCAAGTACCTTAGACCTGACCAACAAATGGCTGATATGCATGTATACACACTGCTTCTCTAAAGGCATGTATACACCAGGGGAACTTAAACTTTGGTCTAAGCACCTGGATTAGCTCTCATTCGGTAGGAGCATTCTTACCCCCAGCACTGTCCCTGTTGGTGATGTTGTAAGGCATGCTGTACAAACTGCCTTCTGAATTGGAGGAAGTGTAGCCATTTCTGCAGAGGACTGGGGCTGAGTCAATTATTATCAACCATAAGAACATAAGAATTACCATTTCCTGGGCCAGACCATAGGTCCATCTTGCCCAGTATCCTGTGTTAAGTAGCCCCTGACACACTGTGCCAAGTTGTAGCCCCTCTTCTGCCTCCTCCAGAACCTCCTTCTGATATTCTGGCTACACTTCTCCCCATAACATTTTGTGCTGGGCTTCCCATTCATGGATGCACCAAGTCCCAGGACCTCCTGGTCAACCTCCTCTTGGATCTGGCCAAGCTGGCCATCTATGAGACCACAAAGGAGTCTCTAGCTGAGCAGAACCTGGGTAAATGTGGGGCTGCTTTCCTGATACTCCTCTGCTCACATCTCCAGGTGGAGTTTCATTGGTTGGTATTTACAGGCTTCCTCAACTCCTTCAGGGGGCACTGGGTGGGCACTGGCTGGTGTGCTCTGCTCAGCATCCACTTCCAAAGCCCTAGTGAAACTGGCTAAACTCTTAGCTTCCACAACATCTGATGCAATGAGTTCCACACTTCAATGACACACAGTGTGAAAAAGAACTTCCTTTTGTTAGTTTTAAACTTACTACCTACTAGTTTCTTTTTGTGATCCTAGTTCTTGTATTGTGAAAGAGTGAGTCTCTCCTCATATGGAAGGCCCTCCATACTACTAAAAATCCTTGTTGCCCTTTTCTGAACCTTCTCTAGTTCTTCTATAGCTCT